>NC_041404.2:166281336-166547183 GCF_900747795.2 Erpetoichthys calabaricus | reverse complement strand
TTTTTTTTCCCATAGAAATTAATCCCCCCTTTTTTTCCCCATCCCATTTTCCCCCCTCCCATTTTTAACCCCTATCTAAAAGGAGTTTAGATTATTGAATCTCTTTTTTTTATATATTTTTCTATCTATCCCTTTAAGTGTATTGTTAGTTTTTTGTTCTATAACTAAATGGGGTATTTCCAAAAAAAACCTTTTGCCCCATTTCTCTTTTTTTGTGAAATTAAGAGTTTTGTCTCTTTCTCTTTTTTTTGATATACTGAATGACCTATGACTTTTTACCTTTGACCCTTAGATAGAGGGATTTATTTATTCATAAGTTTTTTTATATTTTCTTATATAAAAGGTCCTTTTTTTAAGTAATGGAAATAAAGATTTATTTTTTAAGATTAAATTTTACTCTTTTTTTCAATTAAACAATTTTTGAAATTAAGTAGTTGAGAAATAAGAATCGGGATAGGTCTGGAGATTGAGTTGTTTACTTTTAAAATTTGACCTTTTGACTCTTGACCCCATGAACCTAGTTAAGCCATCTGTGACCTAATTAATTTGAGTAGTACATAAAAACAGCTTTTACCAATAGGTCAGATATTCGACTCCTCTGAAGAAGGTTTTTTCAAACCGAAACGTTAGGAAGAATAAATAATACTAGGTTCTTTTTAAGTTAGTTTAATTTTGTGAGGTCAGGATTTTTTACCTTTTTTTCACCATTTTTTAAGTCTTTTTAAAGACTTTATTTAAACCTAGCAAATACCTTTTTTTTTAACTTTTTTTCATCTTCCAGAGCTCTGGGTTTTTGTAAGTATGGTACCTCCTTTTCCTTATCAGGCCTGAATACTTAAAAACAATCTTTTTTTCAAGGTATACCGAATTTTTTTGTATATTTTTCATACTTGTTTTTTTTTGCATGATTTATATTAACTAAGTAATAGTGTGGTAGTTTAGAATTGTATACTAACACTGATAAATGTTATAGCACTAAAATTATAAGCACTTACAATTATATAGCACTTAAAATATACCTGAAATTAGATAGGCCACAAATAGGTAAAGGGAGCCAAACTACTGAAATCTACGACATAAGAAAAATATTTTCTTACCATCTGAGAACAAAAAGATAAGAAGAGGTATACTAAGTCTACGGTGAATAGGGTAAGCGAAAGTAAATGTTTTTTTAGACAAAAAAATTTTTTAAGGGTTAATTTTGGTATAAACTAAGGTCATTCTTTCATTTTTTTCTTTTTTGGAAAAATTTTTTTTCAGTATTATCTTTGTATGTTAATTTTTATGTCATTTGTTAATTTTTTTGTCACTTGATGATTTATTAAGTAATTTGAATAATACAACTATAGTAGGTATAGTCTTTGTTTTTCCCCCCTCCCCCTTTTTTTTCGAATTTTTTATCTGCCGTTTTTCCCCCCCCTTTTCTTTCTTGTTTTTTTAATTGTCATTTATACCTTCCCAAAACTTCCCCCCCCCCCTTTTTCTTTTCCTTTCTTCTTTAATATGTCTTTGTCTAGATTTTATTCTTCTAACCGGTTTTCCCCTTTAGAACAACCAATGACTAATGATCCAGGTAACAATCCAGAACCAGCTATTCAGAGCAGGAGCAACAGGACTGGATTCCAGTGGGACAGAAGGTATTTTAAGCTTTTACAAATTATCCATCATATAGAAATTATTTGGAAGGCAATTAAATATCAGCAAATTCCAAAAGGTATGATTAAACATGCCCAAAAGCTCACCGCCTTCATTAAACCTGCTTCTCCAGACCAACCAGTACTATTAGAAATTCAGAATCATACTGAGAATTGGTTAAAGGCTAACTTACAATCTTTGTATAAACATTATTTAAAACAACTGTATGGTCTAAAAGATGGTACACTGGTTTTTGATTCCAATCAGGTAGATAAAGCAATCCATTTTGCAAAGGTGAGGTACCGTAATAAATTAACGCCATCTTCGGTTGCGATGTTTTCTGAGGTGCTGTTGGACTCACGTATTCTTGATCTGCAGATTGACCTCTCCTCGCCATGGGCCGATCCGGACTTCCATCTATTGACTTCTCATTCCCCAATGGATAACGATGAGCAATGGATACAGGTTGGTCATAAAAAGGCAATAGGATGTCGCAGTGATACCACCCGGACCGGTTCATCTCTTCTTCTTCAACATTTGACTTCTTCTACGGTACCTTTATCTTCCAAACCTCTTTTGTCTCCAGTTATACAAAACATAGATTTGAGTCCCGGAATACCATCTCTTTCTCTATCATCTAAAAAGGCAAGGGTTAAATTACATGAACCACTTGATCAGGCTTTATCATCTTCTCAATCCTTAATTAATTCTTTATCATCTTCTAAATCTTCTGATTCCAATTCTTCTAATTCTTTGTCCAAAAATTCTTTAGGAAATCCGAACAAAAAAACATCTCCAAACAAAAGGAAAAAAGGTCTAAAACCGAGGTCCCGGGAAAAATCAACAGGGGATCAGGTACAGAGTAATTCCTTACCCTTGGGGACTCACCAAAAGATAGAAACAGGTAAAAACACTTTTCAATCAGGAATTGGGATAGACTTTGGACTGGGATGTAACAAACTTTCTTTTTCTTTATCTCCCTCTTCTTCTTCCTCTTCTTCTTCTTCTCTTTCCACTTCAAATTTGGTGTCTGAAAAAATTAAGACTTTCATTACTGAACAGGGACAGACAAATCCTTTGTCAACAATAAATAATATTCAAATCTCTTCTTCAGTTACGCCTATAAATACACCTAATGCTAATCTCTATCCTAAAGTGCATATTGTTTCTGCTTCTGAATTTCATTCTCTTGAAAATAAACTTAATTTGGATGATCTTTCTACAACTCAAATTGCTTCTTCTGGTTCTCCTCTACTAGATAGAGAGGTTCATAAAACTTCTGTATCTGAACTTACCTCATTGGAAGCAATAGATACTCCTCTTTTGACTGCTTTTTCTTCAAATTCTTTTTCTTTTCCTTCTCCAAAACTTCTATCTTCAGCAAAAACCAATTCCGATCTTCTTGTAGGGACTCCTATTTCTTTAGAAAACAAAGAATCAATAAAATTAGTAGATGAACATACTAGATCTGTTTTATCCAAGTCTTCTGCAACTGCTCAGATTAATGAAAGCATGAAATCAATGAAAAGTTTGGTTCCAGTATTGGAAAAAATAAAGATTCCTTCTTCTCTTATTCCTTCTTCTCTTTTTTCTAAAACGCCGGATTCTATTTCCACCCCAAACTTTAAAATATCATCTTTATCTTCTAGTTCTACTGATGTGACATTCCAGCCCGGACTGATGACATATGGTCAGCCTGTAATTGATCCTCAGTGTGGGAATACCCAACATAATTTGTTTGCCCCTATCATGGCGGTGTCTTACCGTTCACCTGGGTTAGTAACGGAATGTCTTCGAGATTCGGGGAGGGCTGATGCAGCGGGGGATCTGGGAGGGACTGATCCATTGTCCATTTCCTCTATTACAGGTTCGACTGCTCCCTCCAGTGATATTATTTTAGGTAATACACTCGATTCAAACTACCAACACAATAGGGAGGAAGAGATGAATGAGGACGCCTCAAATCCATCTTTGGAATTAAAGTCCATTTCTGATCCTCCATCTTCTATTCGGACACCAGCACATTTAGAAATAGACATTAATAAAATTACTTTAGTAAATAAAGCAAGAAGATTTTATAGGCCATGGGTAGGAATACAGTGTAACAAGACCATTTTGATTGTTGGAGACTCTAATATATCTAGGATACCTCATGTTTATTTTGATCAGGTGGAACTCCAGAGTTATCCAGGGGCTAAGATCCTAGATTTAATTAAAATTCTTAAAACAACAATACCCCAAGATCAGGTTCGGTATGTTATCCTTTCAGTAGGAATAAATAACTGTGGAAAGGAGCATACGGAAAAAACGCTAAAACAATATTATGGGGAATTGAATAGAAGTGCTAGGAAAGCATTTCACAAAGCTAGAATCTGTATTGCTAAAATCCCATATTCGGAAAACTCATTGCATAGGGAGCAGATTGTGAGATTCAACAGTATCATAATGGATTTATTCCCGGACGCCTTAGATTTTCCAACAGACATTGAATTAAATCAGGATCGTATTCATTGGACACCGGACACAGCATATCAGATCCAAGATCTCTGGAGGGAGCAGTTAAACTGTTTGACGGGCCAAGCAGAACTTGTCTGGCCCGGGAGGTAAACATCTATAATCTTTCAAACATCTTTAAACTATCGGAGCCGGAGATCTCCTTGCTGCAGAAGGGCCTTACCTTCATTCCAACTCCGTCTGAGGTGGACATGGAGGAAGTGAGAAGGGATATATACAACTATCACAGAAAATTACAGGTATTGGATTATTTTGATTACTCTTCTCATTTACACCCACAGTTTCAATTTAGGGAACCCTCGACTTGGATCCCGGCTAGCTCAGATATCAGAAAACCGATCCAGAGACTCATTAATAAAAATATTCAATCATTGAATCATTTAAAATTACAGGGAAATGGACAGGATAACTTAACAATTAGTGAGAGAGAGGTTTTAACAAATCTTAAAAACAATAAGGATATAGTCATTAAACCAGCAGATAAGGGATCAGTATTAGTCATCATGGATACCAATCAGTACATCATAGAAGCAGAACGACAACTTTTAAATAAACAACATTATTTACCACTTAAAACCCCCTTACAGGAGAAAACCAGAACCCAGATTAAAACAATTATTAATAAAATATTTCAATTGGGCTATATAGACTATAAACAGAAAACATACTTATTAGGACCGACTACTCCCAGTATCCGTAAATTCTATCTTTTACCAAAAATTCATAAGTCCCCAGAAACATGGCCAGTACCCTTTCAGATACCAGCAGGTAGACCTATTGTATCAGATTGCAACTCAGAATCCTATAGAATAGCAGAATATATAGATTATTTCCTCAATCCATTATCACAATTACATAATAGTTATATTAAGGACACTTATCATTTCTTACAAATAATTAAAAATCTCAAAGTTCCTTCTCACTCCCTTATGTTCACCATGGACGTAGAGTCCCTGTATACAAACATCGATACCACTATGGGTTTGGAGGCGGTGGCCCGACTGTTGGCGGATAATCCGGCTCCGGAGAGGCCGGATCAGGCTATCTTGGATCTCCTTAGCATCAGTCTTTTGAGTAACGATTTCGTCTTCAACGAAAGATATTATCTCCAGGTGCACGGGACCGCCATGGGAAAAAAATTTGCTCCTGCATACGCCAATATTTATATGGCTTGGTGGGAGCAAACAGCGTTTCGTAAGTGCCCCAGGCTTCCATTTAGATATTTCAGATACCTGGATGATATCTTTGGCATCTGGACCTTCCCTGCAAAAGATTTTGATCAGTTTGTTAGGATTTTAAATTCACACCATCGTTCAATTAGATTAGTACCGACAGTAAGTGAGACTTCTTTAAACTTCTTAGACACCGAAATTTATTTTGATATGGAATCCTCAACAATTAAAACATTAAAATCCCGTATTTATTTTAAACCTACAGATACTCACGCTTTATTATACAGGACTAGTTTTCACCCTAAACATACATTTAGGAGTATAATCAAATCTCAATTAATACGATTTTACAGGATCAATACGGATCAATTAGATGCAGAGAAAGCAACACACTTACTTTTTCAGACCCTCCGTAAAAGAGGGTATACACGTCGTTTTCTTCGGGAGGTCCGGGCGGAAGTCAAAACAACTGTCTCCAGGTATCTGACAAGCAGGGGAGGAGCATTGAACGCTAAAACGGGTATTCCACAACTTCCTCCACTGAATGATTGGGACATCTCCAGGCTGGCAGATGCCTTATCAGTTTATTCCAATTCCTCTTCAAATATTTCAGTGTATTTTGATTCTGATTCTTTCTTTTTCCAGTCTCCCGTAGTAGATAATCCCTTCAATTCTACAGTCACTTCTGTGGATCAATCAGTGAATAATTTAGGGATTACGGACTTACAGTATCTTCCAGTCAGGGAGGCGGGATTCAGGTCATATCATAATATCTCTGAAATAGATACAATAGACCCTTTTACAGACAAAATAACAGATTATTTCTATAAATCTCAACAAGTTAAAAATTCATTTACCAGCTCTTACTTACCTTCCTTTTTACTTACATTTCAGGATTCTTCTTCCGCTACCTCTTCATTCTTCTCCTTTTTCCGTTCTTTTATTCCGGTCCGGGTATGGAATCTGCATTGGGCATCCTGTGGGCAAGACATCAGGGATGAAAAAATTTTATTGGACCATGACCCTAAAAGCCCAGTGTGGGGCAACCCGGAGGGTGAGAAATTCTCTCTCTCCAGACTAATAGACCAACTAGCCCCCCCAAATCCTTATCTTAACTATGGGGGTAATTGGGGCCCTCAGGTTGAGGACTTAGGCCCTAGGAGCCGCGGGGACCAACCCGGCCCCCTTGGACTGAACTTTAATTGGGATTTTAAGGGGGGTTTCCAGGCTAATAATCTTGGCCCCGCGGTCCTTGGGGATCAACTTGTCCACTACGGCCCTAACCTTAAAAACTTAGGGGTGGGGGGGCCCTGATGTTAGGACTCCCACCCCTGGGGCAATTATGGATCTTCCAACCCTCCCTTGCCCTAACCCTAAAAACTTAGGGGTGGGGGGCCCTGATGTTAAGACTCCCACCCCTGGGGCAATTATGGATCTTCCAACCCTCCCTTGCCCTAATCCTAAAAACTTAGGGGTGGGGGGCTCTGATGTTAGGACTCCCACCCCTGGGGAAACTAGGACTCCACTAACCCTCCCCTGCCCTAACCCTAAAAACTTAGGGGTGGGGGGGCCCGGATGTTGGGACTCCCACCCCTGGGGAAACTAGGGCTTCACCAACCCTCCCCTGCCCTAACCCTGAAGACTTAGGGGTGGGGGGCCCTGATGTTGAGACTCCCGCCCCTGGGGAAACTGGGGTTCCACCAACCCTCCCTGGCCCTAACCCTAAAAACATGGGGATGGGGGGCCCGGAGGGTGAGGATGAGGGAATTGGGACAGTTGGGGTTTCCCAGGTTGCAGGGCGGGGGGTGGGTGTCGAGGGGTCCCCGGGTCGGGTTCTGGTGGAGGGAGAGGGGGATCGGACCCAGGTCAGGGGTTCGCGGGTGGAGCTTACATCAAATATGGATCCCAGTTGCAAAATCCCGGTTGTCATTACATTTTCACATTATGCTAGGACAGTTATGGGTGTCCTGCGTTCAAACTTTGTGGGGGCACAGGGCACCCATTTACCATTAAAACAATTTCAAATTATTGCTGCGTACAGAAGGAATAAAATCTAAGGGACATCTTGGTTCATGCAAGGTGTCCTAACAAAAAACACAAAAATAGAACTGCTTGGAAAATCCCCTTTGCCAGGAAGAAAAATATTTACAATAGACTGGCAGAGGTGGACAAACCAATTCTTCAAACATTTCACCTTAATTACAGAAATTGTGTATATGGGATCCAATGCTCCACCTGCGGATTAATTTATATTGGGGAGACCAAGAATGCTCTGAGGGACCGATTTGTACAGCACCTCAGACTCATCGACAACCAAAAAAAACAGATGGTGTTGTACTCCCACTTTGGGATGGAAGGTCACAAACCAGTGATGTTTGGCCTGGAGCAGCAGGGGAACTGGAACAAGACAAGACGGTTGAGGGCGGAACAAAAATGGATGGAGGCTTTGAATACCTGGGTCCCAATGGGGTTAAACGAAAAATGAGTTTTTATTTAGTTATTTATTCTATTTATTAACATATTTATATATTTATTTAATTATTTATTAATGAATAGGGGGAATCAGGGATTATTTATTTATTTATTGATTTAGATATAGGTTTTTAGGTATTTATTATGATAGGGATAGAATTTTTTTTTTTTTTTTTTTTTTTTTTTTTTTTTTTTTTTTTTTTTTTTTTTAAATTCCTTTGGTGGGGGGAATTTTTAAAGGGGATGATTAGTTTTAAAGGGTTTTGTTAGTGTATTTATTATTTTTTAATATGTAAGGTTTTTTTATTCAAAATAAAAGATTTTTTGAATCTAATTTTCTTTAATTGTTTATTTATCTATTTATTTATTTATTTATCCAGTTTTATTTTCTAGTAGGGGGTAGATTAAAACAATTAAAAAATTAAATAATTTTTAATATCAAGAATTGTTGTACCTGGGCATGCCGTAATGGCCATATCCCCTACCCTAAGCCTGACCTTGCCAGAGTCCGATTCTTGGATGGAGTTCTACCCTTTTTAAGACACAAAATAACCAACAGATGAAAACATAAATATGTGTTATGTAACTAAAATCCGATAGGGGAAATAGCGTAGTCTATAAGGATCTTTTTCATCTTTAGGTTGTCTTAGATTAAAAATACAGTGATTTGGTATAATACCAAAAATCGTAGAAATTAATTTCACTTTTCCCCCCCCAAAAAAATCTTTTTTTCCCTTATAGAAATTAATCCCCCCTTTTTTTTTTTTTTTTTTTTTTTTTTTCCCCAAAAAATCCCCCCTTTTTTCCCCCCTCCCATTTTTAACCCCTATCTAAAAGGAGTTTAGATTATTGAATCTCTTTTTTTATATATTTTTCTATCTATCCCTTTAAGTGTATTGTTAGTTTTTTGTTCTATAACTAAATGGGGTATTTCCAAAAAAAACCTTTTGCCCCATTTCTCTTTTTTTGTGAAATTAAGAGTTTTGTCTCTTTCTCTTTTTTTTGATATACTGAATGACCTATGACTTTTTACCTTTGACCCTTAGATAGAGGGATTTATTTATTCATAAGTTTTTTTATATTTTCTTATATAAAAGGTCCTTTTTTTAAGTAATGGAAATAAAGATTTATTTTTTAAGATTAAATTTTACTCTTTTTTTCAATTAAACAATTTTTGAAATTAAGTAGTTGAGAAATAAGAATCGGGATAGGTCTGGAGATTGAGTTGTTTACTTTTAAAATTTGACCTTTTGACTCTTGACCCCATGAACCTAGTTAAGCCATCTGTGACCTAATTAATTTGAGTAGTACATAAAAACAGCTTTTATCAATAGGTCAGATATTCGACTCCTCTGAAGAAGGTTTTTTCAAACCGAAACGTTAGGAAGAATAAACAATACTAGGTTCTTTTTAAGTTAGTTTAATTTTGTGAGGTCAGGATTTTTTACCTTTTTTTCACCATTTTTTAAGTCTTTTTAAAGACTTTATTTAAACCTAGCAAATACCTTTTTTTAACTTTTTTTCATCTTCCAGAGCTCTGGGTTTTTGTAAGTATGGTACCTCCTTTTCCTTATCAGGCCTGAATACTTAAAAACAATCTTTTTTTCAAGGTATACCGAATTTTTTTTGTATATTTTTCATACTTGTTTTGTTTTTTGCATGATTTATATTAACTAAGTAATAGTGTGGTAGTTTAGAATTGTATACTAACACTGATAAATGTTATAGCACTAAAATTATAAGCACTTACAATTATATAGCACTTAAAATATACCTGAAATTAGATAGGCCACAAATAGGTAAAGGGAGCCAAACTACTGAAATCTACGACATAAGAAAAATATTTTCTTACCATCTGAGAACAAAAAGATAAGAAGAGGTATACTAGATCTACGGTGAATAGGGTAAGCGAAAGTAAATGTTTTTTTAGACAAAAAAATTTTTTTAAGGGTTAATTTTGGTATAAACTAAGGTCATTCTTTCATTTTTTTCTTTTTTGGAAAAATTTTTTTTCAGTATTATCTTTGTATGTTAATTTTTATGTCATTTGTTAATTTCTTTGTCACTTGATGATTTATTAAGTAATTTGAATAATACAACTATAGTAGGTATAGTCTTTGTTTTTCCCCCCTCCCCCTTTTTTTCGAATTTTTTATCTGCCGTTTTTCCCCCCCCTTTTCTTTCTTGTTTTTTTAATTGTCATTTATACCTTCCCAAAACTATTCCCCCCCCCCCTTTTCCTTTCTTCTTTAATATGTCTTTGTCTAGATTTTATTCTTCTAACCGGTTTTCCCCTTTAGAACAACCAATGACTAATGATCCAGGTAACAATCCAGAACCAGCTATTCAGAGCAGGAGCAACAGGACTGGATTCCAGTGGGACAGAAGGTATTTTAAGCTTTTACAAATTATCCATCATATAGAAATTATTTGGAAGGCAATTAAATATCAGCAAATTCCAAAAGGTATGATTAAACATGCCCAAAAGCTCACCGCCTTCATTAAACCTGCTTCTCCAGACCAACCAGTACTATTAGAAATTCAGAATCATACTGAGAATTGGTTAAAGGCTAACTTACAATCTTTGTATAAACATTATTTAAAACAACTGTATGGTCTAAAAGATGGTACACTGGTTTTTGATTCCAATCAGGTAGATAAAGCAATCCATTTTGCAAAGGTGAGGTACCGTAATAAATTAACGCCATCTTCGGTTGCGATGTTTTCTGAGGTGCTGTTGGACTCACGTATTCTTGATCTGCAGATTGACCTCTCCTCGCCATGGGCCGATCCGGACTTCCATCTATTGACTTCTCATTCCCCAATGGATAACGATGAGCAATGGATACAGGTTGGTCATAAAAAGGCAATAGGATGTCGCAGTGATACCACCCGGACCGGTTCATCTCTTCTTCTTCAACATTTGACTTCTTCTACGGTACCTTTATCTTCCAAACCTCTTTTGTCTCCAGTTATACAAAACATAGATTTGAGTCCCGGAATACCATCTCTTTCTCTATCATCTAAAAAGGCAAGGGTTAAATTACATGAACCACTTGATCAGGCTTTATCATCTTCTCAATCCTTAATTAATTCTTTATCATCTTCTAAATCTTCTGATTCCAATTCTTCTAATTCTTTGTCCAAAAATTCTTTAGGAAATCCGAACAAAAAAACATCTCCAAACAAAAGGAAAAAAGGTCTAAAACCGAGGTCCCGGGAAAAATCAACAGGGGATCAGGTACAGAGTAATTCCTTACCCTTGGGGACTCACCAAAAGATAGAAACAGGTAAAAACACTTTTCAACCAGGAATTGGGATAGACTTTGGACTGGGATGTAACAAACTTTCTTTTTCTTTATCTCCCTCTTCTTCTTCCTCTTCTTCTTCTTCTCTTTCCACTTCAAATTTGGTGTCTGAAAAAATTAAGACTTTCATTACTGAACAGGGACAGACAAATCCTTTGTCAACAATAAATAATATTCAAATCTCTTCTTCAGTTACGCCTATAAATACACCTAATGCTAATCTCTATCCTAAAGTGCATATTGTTTCTGCTTCTGAATTTCATTCTCTTGAAAATAAACTTAATTTGGATGATCTTTCTACAACTCAAATTGCTTCTTCTGGTTCTCCTCTACTAGATAGAGAGGTTCATAAAACTTCTGTATCTGAACTTACCTCATTGGAAGCAATAGATACTCCTCTTTTGACTGCTTTTTCTTCAAATTCTTTTTCTTTTCCTTCTCCAAAACTTCTATCTTCAGCAAAAACCAATTCCGATCTTCTTGTAGGGACTCCTATTTCTTTAGAAAACAAAGAATCAATAAAATTAGTAGATGAACATACTAGATCTGTTTTATCTAAGTCTTCTGCAACTGCTCAGATTAATGAAAGCATGAAATCAATGAAAAGTTTGGTTCCAGTATTGGAAAAAATAAAGATTCCTTCTTCTCTTATTCCTTCTTCTCTTTTTTCTAAAACGCCGGATTCTATTTCCACCCCAAACTTTAAAATATCATCTTTATCTTCTAGTTCTACTGATGTGACATTCCAGCCCGGACTGATGACATATGGTCAGCCTGTAATTGATCCTCAGTGTGGGAATACCCAACATAATTTGTTTGCCCCTATCATGGCGGTGTCTTACCGTTCACCTGGGTTAGTAACGGAATGTCTTCGAGATTCGGGGAGGGCTGATGCAGCGGGGGATCTGGGAGGGACTGATCCATTGTCCATTTCCTCTATTACAGGTTCGACTGCTCCCTCCAGTGATATTATTTTAGGTAATACACTCGATTCAAACTACCAACACAATAGGGAGGAAGAGATGAATGAGGACGCCTCAAATCCATCTTTGGAATTAAAGTCCATTTCTGATCCTCCATCTTCTATTCGGACACCAGCACATTTAGAAATAGACATTAATAAAATTACTTTAGTAAATAAAGCAAGAAGATTTTATAGGCCATGGGTAGGAATACAGTGTAATAAGACCATTTTGATTGTTGGAGACTCTAATATATCTAGGATACCTCATGTTTATTTTGATCAGGTGGAACTCCAGAGTTATCCAGGGGCTAAGATCCTAGATTTAATTAAAATTCTTAAAACAACAATACCCCAAGATCAGGTTCGGTATGTTATCCTTTCAGTAGGAATAAATAACTGTGGAAAGGAGCATACGGAAAAAACGCTAAAACAATATTATGGGGAATTGAATAGAAGTGCTAGGAAAGCATTTCACAAAGCTAGAATCTGTATTGCTAAAATCCCATATTCGGAAAACTCATTGCATAGGGAGCAGATTGTGAGATTCAACAGTATCATAATGGATTTATTCCCGGACGCCTTAGATTTTCCAACAGACATTGAATTAAATCAGGATCGTATTCATTGGACACCGGACACAGCATATCAGATCCAAGATCTCTGGAGGGAGCAGTTAAACTGTTTGACGGGCCAAGCAGAACTTGTCTGGCCCGGGAGGTAAACATCTATAATCTTTCAAACATCTTTAAACTATCGGAGCCGGAGATCTCCTTGCTGCAGAAGGGCCTTACCTTCATTCCAACTCCGTCTGAGGTGGACATGGAGGAGGTGAGAAGGGATATATACAACTATCACAGAAAATTACAGGTATTGGATTATTTTGATTACTCTTCTCATTTACACCCACAGTTTCAATTTAGGGAACCCTCGACTTGGATCCCGGCTAGCTCAGATATCAGAAAACCGATCCAGAGACTCATTAATAAAAATATTCAATCATTGAATCATTTAAAATTACAGGGAAATGGACAGGATAACTTAACAATTAGTGAGAGAGAGGTTTTAACAAATCTTAAAAACAATAAGGATATAGTCATTAAACCAGCAGATAAGGGATCAGTATTAGTCATCATGGATACCAATCAGTACATCATAGAAGCAGAACGACAACTTTTAAATAAACAACATTATTTACCACTTAAAACCCCCTTACAGGAGAAAACCAGAACCCAGATTAAAACAATTATTAATAAAATATTTCAATTGGGCTATATAGACTATAAACAGAAAACATACTTATTAGGACCAACTACTCCCAGTATCCGTAAATTCTATCTTTTACCAAAAATTCATAAGTCCCCAGAAACATGGCCAGTACCCTTTCAGATACCAGCAGGTAGACCTATTGTATCAGATTGCAACTCAGAATCCTATAGAATAGCAGAATATATAGATTATTTCCTCAATCCATTATCACAATTACATAATAGTTATATTAAGGACACTTATCATTTCTTACAAATAATTAAAAATCTCAAAGTTCCTTCTCACTCCCTTATGTTCACCATGGACGTAGAGTCCCTGTATACAAACATCGATACCACTATGGGTTTGGAGGCGGTGGCCCGACTGTTGGCGGATAATCCGGCTCCGGAGAGGCCGGATCAGGCTATCTTGGATCTCCTTAGCATCAGTCTTTTGAGTAACGATTTCGTCTTCAACGAAAGATATTATCTCCAGGTGCACGGGACCGCCATGGGAAAAAAATTTGCTCCTGCATACGCCAATATTTATATGGCTTGGTGGGAGCAAACAGCGTTTCGTAAGTGCCCCAGGCTTCCATTTAGATATTTCAGATACCTGGATGATATCTTTGGCATCTGGACCTTCCCTGCAAAAGATTTTGATCAGTTTGTTAGGATTTTAAATTCACACCATCGTTCAATTAGATTAGTACCGACAGTAAGTGAGACTTCTTTAAACTTCTTAGACACCGAAATTTATTTTGATATGGAATCCTCAACAATTAAAACATTAAAATCCCGTATTTATTTTAAACCTACAGATACTCACGCTTTATTATACAGGACTAGTTTTCACCCTAAACATACATTTAGGAGTATAATCAAATCTCAATTAATACGATTTTACAGGATCAATACGGATCAATTAGATGCAGAGAAAGCAACACACTTACTTTTTCAGACCCTCCGTAAAAGAGGGTATACACGTCGTTTTCTTCGGGAGGTCCGGGCGGAAGTCAAAACAACTGTCTCCAGGTATCTGACAAGCAGGGGAGGAGCATTGAACGCTAAAACGGGTATTCCACAACTTCCTCCACTGAATGATTGGGACATCTCCAGGCTGGCAGATGCCTTATCAGTTTATTCCAATTCCTCTTCAAATATTTCAGTGTATTTTGATTCTGATTCTTTCTTTTTCCCGTCTCCCGTAGTAGATAATCCCTTCAATTCTACAGTCACTTCTGTGGATCAAGCAGTGAATAATTTAGGGATTACGGACTTACAGTATCTTCCAGTCAGGGAGGCGGGATTCAGGTCATATCATAATATCTCTGAAATAGATACAATAGACCCTTTTACAGACAAAATAACAGATTATTTCTATAAATCTCAACAAGTTAAAAATTCATTTACCAGCTCTTACTTACCTTCCTTTTTACTTACATTTCAGGATTCTTCTTCCGCTACCTCTTCATTTTTCTCCTTTTTCCGTTCTTTTATTCCGGTCCGGGTATGGAATCTGCATTGGGCATCCTGTGGGCAAGACATCAGGGATGAAAAAATTTTATTTGACCATGACCCTAAAAGCCCAGTGTGGGGCAACCCGGAGGGTGAGAAATTCTCTCTCTCCGGACTAATAGACCAACTAGCCCCCCCAAATCCTTATCTTAACTATGGGGGTAATTGGGGCCCTCAGGTTGAGGACTTAGGCCCTAGGAGCCGTGGGGACCAACCCGGCCCCCTTGGACTGAACTTTAATTGGGATTTTAAGGGGGGTTTCCAGGCTAATAATCTTGGCCCCGCGGTCCTTGGGGATCAACTTGTCCACTACGGCCCTAACCTTAAAAACTTAGGGGTGGGGGGCCCTGATGTTAGGACTCCCACCCCTGGGGCAATTATGGATCTTCCAACCCTCCCTTGCCCTAACCCTAAAAACTTAGGGGTGGGGGGCCCTGATGTTAGGACTCCCACCCCTGGGGCAATTATGGATCTTCCAACTCTCCCTTGCCCTAACCCTAAAAAACTTAGGGGTGGGGGGCCCTGATGTTAAGACTCCCACCCCTGGGGCAATTATGGATCTTCCAACCCTCCCTTTCCCTAACCCTAAAAACTTAGGGGTGGGGGGGCCCTGATGTTAGGACTCCCACCCCTGGGGCAATTATGGATCTTCCAACCCTCCCTTGCCCTAACCCTAAAAACTTAGGGGTGGGGGGCCCTGATGTTAAGACTCCCACCCCTGGGGCAATTATGGATCTTCCAACCCTAACCCTAACCCTAACCCTAACCCTAACCCTAACCCTAAAAACTTAGGGGTGGGGGGGCCCTGATGTTAAGACTCCCACCCCTGGGGCAATTATGGATCTTCCAACCCTCCCTTGCCATAACCCTAAAAACTTAGGGGTGGGGGGCTCTGATGGTAGGACTCCCACCCCTGGGGCAATTATGGATCTTCCAACCCTCCCGTGCCCTAACCCTAAAAACTTAGGGGTGGGGGGCTCTGATGTTAGGACTCCCACCCCTGGGGGAAACTAGGACTCCACTAACCCTCCCCTGCCCTAACCCTAAAACTTAGGGGTGGGGGGCCCTGATGTTAGGACCCCCACCCCTGGAAAAATGGGGGACTCATTAACCCTCCCCTGCCCTAACCCTAAAACCTTAGGGGTGGGGGGCCCGGATGTTGGGACTCCCACCCCTGGTGAAACTAGGGCTTCACCAACCCTCCCCTGCCCTAACCCTGAAGACTTAGGGGTGGGGGGGCCCTGATGTTGAGACTCCCGCCCCCTGGGGAAACTGGGGTTCCACCAACCCTCCCTGGCCCTAACCCTAAAAACATGGGGATGGGGGGCCCGGAGGTTGAGGATGTGGGAATTGGGACAGTTGGGGTTTCCCAGGTTGCAGGGCGGGGGGTGGGTGTCGAGGGGTCCCCGGGTCGGGTTCTGGTGGAGGGAGGGGGGGATCGGACCCAGGTCAGGGGTTCGCGGGTGGAGCTTACATCAAATATGGATCCCAGTTGCAAAATCCCGGTTGTCATTACATTTTCACATTATGCTAGGACAGTTATGGGTGTCCTGCGTTCAAACTTTGTGGGGGCACAGGGCACCCATTTACCATTAAAACAATTTCAAATTATTGCTGCGTACAGAAGGAATAAAAATCTAAGGGACATCTTGGTTCATGCAAGGTGTCCTAACAAAAAACACAAAAATAGAACTGCTTGGAAAATCCCCTTTGCCAGGAAGAAAAATATTTACAATAGACTGGCAAAGGTGGACAAACCAATTCTTCAAACATTTCACCTTAATTACAGAAATTGTGTATATGGGATCCAATGCTCCACCTGCGGATTAATTTATATTGGGGAGACCAAGAATGCTCTGAGGGACCGATTTGTACAGCACCTCAGACTCATCGACAACCAAAAAAAACAGATGGTGTTGTACTCCCACTTTGGGATGGAAGGTCACAAACCAGTGATGTTTGGCCTGGAGCAGCAGGGGAACTGGAACAAGACAAGACGGTTGAGGGCGGAACAAAAATGGATGGAGGCTTTGAATACCTGGGTCCCAATGGGGTTAAACGAAAAATGAGTTTATTTATTTATTTATTCTATTTATTAACATATTTATATATTTATTTAATTATTTATTAATGAATAGGGGGAATCAGGGATTATTTATTTATTTATTGATTTAGATATAGGTTTTTAGGTATTTATTATGATAGGGATAGAATTTTTTAAAAAAATTCCTTTGGTGGGGGGAATTTTTAAAAGGGGATGATTAGTTTTAAAGGGTTTTGTTAGTGTATTTATTATTTTTTAATATGTAAGGTTTTTTTATTCAAAATAAAGATTTTTTGAATCTAATTTTCTTTAATTATTTATTTATCTATTTATTTATTTATTATATATTTATCCAGTTTTATTTTCTAGTAGGGGGTAGATTAAAACAATTAAAAAATTAAATAATTTTTAATATCAAGAATTGTTGTACCTGGGCGTGCCGTAATGGCCATATCCCCTACCCTAAGCCTAACCCTAACCCTAACCCTAACGTCGGATTTATGGTACCATATAACCAAAGATTGCCTGATTAAGATTTTGAAAATATGTCAGATGATTATAATAAAAAAAATTAAAAACATAGGAAAACTCAAGCAGTGAGACTGAAGGCAGAGGTGTGTTAAACCAGCAAGGACACAGGTGAGGAGAGTGCCACTACCTTGGGTTGATATACAAAACCCAAGGGATAACAAACAGTGCGAACATATGCGCACTATAAACTAGAAAAAAATAGAAAAACCTAACCCTAACCCTAACCCTAATGTTAGGACTCCCACCCCTGGGGCAATTATGGATCTTCCTAACCCAACCTAACCCTAACCCTAACCCTAACCCTAACCCTAACCCTAACCCTTGGGGATCAACTTGTCCCACCCTCCCTTGCCCTAATCCTAAAAACTTAGGGGGTGGGGGGCCCTGATGTTAGGACTCCCACCACTGGGGCAATTGTGGATCTTCCAACCCTCCCTTGCCCTAACCCTAAAACTTAGGGGTGGGGGGCCCTGATGTTAGGACTCCCACCCCTGGGGCAATTATGGATCTTCCAACCCTCCCTCGCCCTAATCCTAAAAACTTAGGGGTGGGGGGCCCCTGATGTTAGGACTCCCACCCCTGGGGCAATTATGGATCTTCCAACCCTCCCTTGCCCTAACCCTAAAAACTTAGGGGTGGGGGGCCCTGATGTTAGGACTCCCACCCCTGGGGCAATTATGGATCTTCCAACCCTCCCTTTTCCCTAACCCTAAAAACTTAGGGGTGGGGGGCCCTGATGTTAAGACTCCCACCCCTGGGGCAATTATGGATCTTCCAACCCTCCCTTGCCCTAACCCTAAAAACTTAGGGGTGGGGGGCTCTGATGGTAGGACTCCCACCCCTGGGGCAATTATGGATCTTCCAACCCTCCCTTGCCCTAACCCTAAAAACTTAGGGGTGGGGGGCTCTGATGTTAGGACTCCCACCCCTGGGGAAACTAGGACTCCACTAACCCTCCCCTGCCCTAACCCTAAAAACTTAGGGGTGGGGGGCCCTGATGTTAGGACCCCCACCCCTGGAAAAATGGGGGACTCATTAACCCTCCCCTGCCCTAACCCTAAAAACTTAGAGGTGGGGGGCCCGGATGTTGGGACTCCCACCCCTGGGGAAACTAGGGCTTCACCAACCCTCCCCTGCCCTAACCCTAAAAACTTAGGGGTGGGGGGCCCGGATGTTGGGACTCCCACCAACCCACTAACCCTCCCCTGCCCTAACCCTGAAGACTTAGGGGTGGGGGGCCCTGATGTTGAGACTCCCACCCCTGGGGAAACTGGGGTTCCACCAACCCTCCCTGGCCCTAACCCTAAAAACATGGGGGTGGGGGGCCCGGAGGTTGAGGATGTGGGAATTGGGACAATTGGGGTTTCCCAGGTTGCAGGGCGGGGGGTGGGTGTCGAGGGGTCCCCGGGTCGGGTTCTGGTGGAGGGAGGGGGGGGATCGGACCCAGGTCAGGGGTTCGCGGGTGGAGCTTACATCAAATATGGATCCCAGTTGCAAAATCCCGGTTGTCATTACATTTTCACATTATGCTAGGACAGTTATGGGTGTCCTGCGTTCAAACTTTGTGGGGGCACAGGGCACCCATTTACCATTAAAACAATTTCAAATTATTGCTGCGTACAGAAGGAATAAAAATCTAAGGGACATCTTGGTTCATGCAAGGTGTCCTAACAAAAAACACAAAAATAGAACTGCTTGGAAAATCCCCTTTGCCAGGAAGAAAAATATTTACAATAGACTGGCAAAGGTGGACAAACCAATTCTTCAAACATTTCACCTTAATTACAGAAATTGTGTATATGGGATCCAATGCTCCACCTGCGGATTAATTTATATTGGGGAGACCAAGAATGCTCTGAGGGACTGATTTGTACAGCACCTCAGACTCATCGACAACCAAAAAAAACAGATGGTGTTGTACTCCCACTTTGGGATGGAAGGTCACAAACCAGTGATGTTTGGCCTGGAGCAGCAGGGGAACTGGAACAAGACAAGACGGTTGAGGGCGGAACAAAAATGGATGGAGGCTTTGAATACCTGGGTCCCAATGGGGTTAAACGAAAAATGAGTTTATTTATTTATTTATTTATTTATTCTATTTATTAACATATTTATATATTTATTTAATTATTTATTAATGAATAGGGGGAATCAGGGATTATTTATTTATTTATTGATTTAGATATAGGTTTTTAGGTATTTATTATGATAGGGATAGAATTTTTTAAAAAAATTCCTTTGGTGGGGGGAATTTTTAAAGGGGATGATTAGTTTTAAAGGGTTTTGTTAGTGTATTTATTATTTTTTAATATGTAAGGTTTTTTTTATTCAAAATAAAAGATTTTTTGAATCTAATTTTCTTTAATTATTTATTTATCTATTTATTTATTTATTTATCCAGTTTTATTTTCTAGTAGGGGGTAGATTAAAACAATTAAAAAATTAAATAATTTTTAATATCAAGAATTGTTGTACCTGGGCGTGCCGTAATGGCCATATCCCCTACCCTAAGCCTAACCCTAACCCTAACCCTAACCCTAACCCTAACCCTAACTGGATTACTGACTTGCCCCACTCCAAATCCTAAGCTTAACCTCAGTGGAAGGGTCCCTGAGGTTAAGATAGTGGAGAGAGGCCCTGATGTTAAGTCAGTGGGGAGGGGCTATAAGGAGAGTCCGATAGTGATCTTTGGAAAAATAATGGTGGAAGGGGGTAGTAGTTGGTTGAAAAGGTATCAAGTACGGAGATGGGAGGGAGGTAAGGGAGAGATTGTCTTTTCTGGATTATTAGAGGGGGTAGGATGGAATGAGAGGGGAGTCCAACTAATGGGAAAGATGGTGGAAGTGAACTGGAAGTCGGAGTGGAAAGAATATTTAGACCTGATGGGAGGATTTCAGTGCATTTTTGGAGATGGATCATGGTGGGAAGAAAGATCAGAACTAAGAAGGTTGTGGGGAGAGAGACAGCGACAGGGACACGAGATGGCAGGAATAACGGTAGAGCAGGGGAAGATTATTCCCTTAATTTTGACTTATTCCACTCAGGCCCAACAGGTAACCCGGGTCCTGAAAGAGGATTTTTTGGAGGCTCAGGGAGAGGATCAGGATTTGCAGGACTGGAGGGTCATCGCATCATATCGTAAGAACAAAAACTTAAAAGATATGATGGTTAGGGCTTCCTGCGTGTCCCGTCGTAAGAACAAGTGTGCCTGGGAAATTCCATTTAATTATAGAAAAATAGTGAAGAACAGGGAAACCAGACAGGAGTATCCAGTTTACCAGCAGCTTTCCCTGACGTCAATCAATTGCGTTTATGGCATTCAATGCCAGGAATGCAAGATGACATATGTCGGGGAAACTAAAAATACCCTTAGATTAAGGCTGGTACAGCATTTGAGAGCTATCGAAGATCAAAAAAAGCAGACAATCCTGTACAGGCATTTTTCTATCCCAGGTCATACGCCACAATTTTTCCCTTTGGAACAAGATCCCAATTGGGGTAAGCAGTCTCGGCTCAAAAAGGAAGCCGAATGGATAGGTAAATTGGGCACTATCTTTCCCAAGGGTCTAAATGAAATGGAGGGAGGGGAATAGGACAGAATGGAAAATGAAAGGATGATTCCAGTTTATGGTTGAGGATTTAGAGACGGTAATTTTATATCCTAACCATAACCCTAGTGCTGTTCTTAACCCTAGCCCCAATCCTAACCTTAATTTTACCCCTAACCCGAATTTTTGGGGCTGGATCTAACCCTAACTCTGGCTCTAACCCTAGATTGAGGGTTACTTTGTTTGTATACCAATTAAACCGGAATTGGAAGGTTAAATTGGGATGATAAGGAAGAGAACGAGTCATGTGAGAATGTAGGGGAAAGATTATGAGCCATGTGAGAATGTGAGGGAGTGGTAATTGATGTTTAATTATGAGATATTGAGCAATAACTGGAAATAAAATAAAAACAAAGAATTTTGGCTTGAACTGGTGAACCAGTGCAGATCTGGACTGTTTTATAAGCCCAGATCCCCTACCCTAAACCTAACCCTAACCCTGAACTTAACGTTAGTGGGGGGGGGCCCTGAGGTTAATACTCCTTTGCGGGTAGTTAATCTTGGGGAAATAAATTATACGATCAACCCCCCGCCCAACCCTGTACTTAATATTAGTGGGGGGGGGCCCTGAGGTTAATACTCCCTGTTTGGCAGCTAATTTTGAGCAGAGAAAGGATAGTAGTAACCTCTTGCCTGACCCTAAGGAGGCGGATAGGGGACGAGAAAGGAATAAGATCATTTTACCTGTAATTTTTACCTTTTCAGGATGGGCCTGTAAAATTGTAGAAAGGATTCGATATAACTTTGTGGAATTTCAACGGCAGGATCAGGATCTGGGTGATTGGAGGATGGTGGCAGCCTTCCGTAGGAATAAGACCCTGAGGGACCTGATAGTGAGGGCCTCTTGTACAAAAAAGAAAAAAATTAATAAATGTGCATGGGTTATCCCTTTTAAACAGAAAAAAATGATCAGGAATCCACTCACTGGAAAGGAGCTACCAATCTTTCAGGAACTGCAGAAAACAGCGATTAACTGTATATATGGGATCCAATGTGAACAATGTAATATGATTTACATTGGAGAAACCAAAAATTCCATCCGAGCAAGATGTGTCCAACATTTAAGGTTAATTGAGAACCAAATGAAGGACACAGAACTTTATAAACACTTTAATCGCCCCACACATCATCCTGTGTTTTTTGGTTTAGAGCAACAATCCTACTGGACCAAAACACTCAGATTAAAAAAGGAGACAGAATGGATTAAGGCCTTAGGGACAGTATATCCTGAAGGCCTTAATGAAAAAGAATAATTGTTTAGTGTTGTGATATAATTTAAAAGGTGAGTTAATTATCTCACACAATTGAGGGAGGACAGAATAAAATATATTTATAAGTTTTGGATTAGTGTACCAGTGTACAGCTGTTATCCCCTACCCTAATCCTAACCCTAACCCTATATTAACCCTAATCCTAATTTCAACTCTGAGGAATTGGACCTCTATACTAACCCTAATCCTAATCTTAACCTGACGGAATTGGGTTCCTATAATAGTCATAATCTTAGTCTTAATCCTGAGAAATTAAACCTCCATACTCACCCATATTTTAATTGTAACTCGGAGGAATTGGACCCCTATACTAACTCTAATCCTGATCTTAACCCTGAGAAAGTAGGTCCCTATACCAACCCCAGTCCTAAGTGTTACTCTGGACGATGGGACCCCTATACCAACCCTAATCCTAATCTTAACCCTGAGGAATTGGATCTTTATACTTATTCCAATCCTAATCCTAACCCTGGGGAACTGGACCCCTATATTAACCCCAATCCTAATCTTAACCCTGAGAAATTAGGCCCCTATTCCTACCCTAATTCTAAATTTAACCCTGGGGAATTGCACCCCTATATTAGCCCTAATTTTAACCCTGAAGAATTGGACCCCTATACTAACCCTAATCCTAATCTTAACCCTGAGGAAGTTGATCTTTGGACTAACCCGATATATGGCCCGGTTTTGAACTCTAGATCTAAAACTAACCCTAATCAACAAATATATGGTATAAGGGTACAGAGACTTGGGTCCCCTCAATTCCCGTTATTGACTGTTTGGGATAACAGTGGAAATAAAACTGGAAGGGACTCTAATAGTCAAGTAAACAATGAGGGAGTGGTTGGACGAAACATCAGGAGTATCTGCAGCTCAGATCGGGAATTATATAAGATACAGATGGAGGGGAATAGGTTGGGATTGATGTTTAACGGAAGGGGAAAATGGATGGAGAGGCAGGGTTGTCCAGTTGAGATATGGCAGAGGAGGATGACAGTGATGACAGGGGGTGAGAGGTGCAATTGGGAAGAGGAGCTTCAATACTTACAGTTGAATTGGGAACAGGTGGTATCAGTGATTCTTGCTGATATTGAGTTTTGGTGGCAGCAAAGCAAATTGAGGCAAGAGGAGGGAGAATATGAGAGAGAAGAGGAGGTGGAAAAAGAACAGGAGAGTAGGCGACTGATTCCAGTAGTGATGACATTTTCAAGGAAGGCACAGCAGGTATTTAAAGTAGTGAGGAGTAATTTTGAGCAGGCACAACAAGATGACGATGACTTGAGGGGCTGCAAATTGGTGGCGGCTTTCTGGAAGAATGGGAATTTAAAACATCTGTTAGTGAGAGCATCGTGCACGGTTAAAAAAAGAAATAAATGTGCATGGCGGGTTCCATGGAAAATTAAAAAAATGGTTGGAAATCCGATCTCAGGGAAAGAGACCCATTTTTCAGGTATTGTCCCTTACCACCAAAAATTGTATATATGGAATTCAGTGTGGAAATTGTGGGTTATTGTATATAGGTGAAACAAAGAATACGGTTAGGGCCAGGTTTGTTCAACATCTTCGGTTCATAGAGAACCAACAGAAACCGACAGTCCTATATACACATTTTGCCCAACAAGGACATAGTCCGATCATGTTTCCAATAGCTCATGAAGTATATTGGAATAAGACTCGGAGATTAAAAATGGAGAAGGATTGGATTCATTTTTTACAAACAAGGGCACCTGAAGGGTTAAATGAAAAATAGAATAAATAATAAACAGTATTCATTAGGGATTAGGTTGAATTAAAATCTAATTCAATATACATAGGTTAGTGAACCAGTGCGTGCCAGCAAGGCTGGCAGTCCCCTACCCTAACGCCTAACCCTAACGTACGTATACACACACACACACACGTACGTACACACACACACGTACGTACACACACACGTACGTACACACACACACACGTACGTACACACACACGTACGTACGTACACACACACGTACGTACGTACACACACACACACACACACACACGTACGTACACACACACGTACGTACGCACACACGTACGTACGCACGCACACACGTACGTACGCACACACACACGTACGTACGTACGTACACACACACACGTACGTACACACACATATACACATGTACACACACACGTACGTACGTACGTACACACACACGTACGTACGTACGTACACACACACGTACGTACGTACACACACACGTACGTACACACACACGTACGTGCGTACGTACATGTGTGTGTACGTACGTACTCACACACGCACGTACACACGCACACGTACGTACGTACACAGACACACACGTACGTACACACGTACGTACATAAGTACACACACGTACGTACGTAAGTACACACACGTACGTACACACACACACGTACGTACACACACAAACACGTACGTAAGTACACACACACACGTAGGTACACACACACACACGTACGTACACACACACACACGTAAACACACGTACACACACACACGTACGTACGTACGTACACACACACACACGTACGTACGTACACACATACACGTACGTACGTACACACACACGTACGTACACACACGCACACGCAGACGTACGTACACACGCACACGTACGTACGTACACAGACACGTACGTACACACACACACGTGCGTACACACACACACACACGTGCGTACACACACACACACACACGTGCGTACACACACACACACGTACGTACACACACACACACATACGTACGTATGTACGTACACACACACACGTACGTACACACACACACACGTACGTACGTACACACACACACACACACGTACGTACACACACACATACACACGTAAACACACACGTTCGTACGTACGTAAACAACACACCTACGTACATACACACACGTATGTACGTACGTACACACACACACGTACGTACACACACACACGTACGTACACACACACACGTACGTACGTACACAGACACACACGTACGTACACACACACACATGCGTACACACACACGTACGTACGTACGTACACACACGTACGTACACACACACACGTATGTACGTAAGTACACACACACACATACGTACACACACACACACGTACGTACGTACGTACGTACACACACACGTACGTACGTACACACACGTACGTACGTACACACACACGTACGTACGTACACACACAAGTATGTACGTACGTACGTACACGTACGTACACAGACACGTACGTACACACACACACACGTACGTACGTACGTACACACACGTACGTACGTACACACACACGTACGTACGTACACATACGTACGTACGTACGTACACACACGTACGTACGTACGTACGTACATACACACACGTACGTACGTACACACACACACGTACGTACACACACACGTACGTACACACACACACGTACGTACGTACGTACGTACATACACACACGTACGTACACACACACGTACGTACGTACGCACACACGTACGTACGTACGCACACACACACGTACGTACGCACGCACACACGTACGTACGTACGCACGCACACACGTACGTACGCACACACACACGTACGTACACACACACACACGTACGTACACACACACGTACGTACGTACACACACACGTACGTACGTACGTACACACACACGTACGTACGTACGTACACACACACGTACGTACGTACGTACACACACACACACGTACGTACACACACACGTACGTACGTACGTACGTACACACACACACGTACGTACACACACACACACGTACGTACGTACGTACACACGAACGTACACACACGTACACACACACAAACACACGTACGTACGTACGTACACACACGTACGTACACACACACTCATACGTACACACACGTACGTACACACACACTCATACGTACACACACGTACGTACGTACGTACGTACATACACACACGTACGTACACACACACACGTACGTACGCACACACACGTACGTACGTACACACACACACACGTACGTACGTACACACACACGTACGTACGTACGTACACACACACGTACGTACGTACGTACGTACACGTACGTACACAGACACACACGTACGTACGTACACACACGTACGTACGTACGTACGTACATACACACACGTACGTACGTACACACACGTACGTACACACACGTACGTACGTACGTACATACACACACAAGTATGTACGTACGTACGTACACGTACGTACACAGACACGTACGTACACACACACACACGTACGTACGTACACACACGTACGTACGTACGTACGTACGTACGTACGTACACACACGTACGTACGTACGTACGTACATACACACACGTACGTACGTACACACACGTACGTACACACACGTACGTACGTACGTACGTACGTACATACACACACGTACGTACGTACACACACGTACGTACGTACGTACGTACACACACACACGTACGTACACACACACACACGTACGTACACACACACACGTACGTACGTACGTACATACACACACGTACGTACACACACACACGTACGTACACACACACGTACGTACGTACGCACACACGTACGTACACACACACACACGTACGTACGTACACACACACACACGTACGTACGTACGTACACACACACACACGTACGTACGTACACACACACGAACGTACACACACGTACACACACACACACGTACGTACGTACGTAAACACACGTACGTATACACACACACGTACGTACGTACGTACACACACACGTACGTACACACACACGTACGTACGTACACACACACGTACGTACACACACACGTACGTACACACACACACGTACGTACACACACACACACACGTACGTACGTACGTACACACGAACGTACACACACGTACACACACACACACACACGTACGTACGTACGTACACACACGTACGTACGTACGTACACACACGTACGTACACACACACTCGTACGTACACACACGTACGTACACACACACACATGTACGTACACACACACGTACGTACGTACGTACGTACATACACACACGTACGTACATACACACACGTACGTACACACGTACGTACGTACACACGTACGTACATACACACACGTACGTACACACGTACGTACATACACACACGTACGTACACACACACACGTACGTACACACACACGTACGTACGTACGCACACACACACGTACCTACACACACACACGCACGTACGTACGTACGTACACACACACGTACGTACGTACGTACGTACGTACACACACACGTACGTACGTACGTACGTACACACACACGTACGTACGTACGTACACACACACGTACCTACACACACACACGTACGTACGTACGTACGTACGTACACACACACGTACGTACGTACGTACACACACGTACGTATACACACACTCGTACGTACACACACGTACGTACATACACACGTACGTACACACACGTACGTACACACACACGTACGTACGTACACACACACACACGTACGTACGTACACACACGTACGTACACACACACACGTACGTACGTACGTACACACACACGTACGTACGTACGTACACACACACGTACGTACACACACATATACACATGTACACACACACGTACGTACGTACGTACACACACACGCACGTACACACACGTACACACACACACACACGTACGTACGTACGTACACACACGTACGTACGTACGTACACACACGTACGTACACACACACTCGTACGTACACACACGTACGTACGTACGTACACACACGTACGTACACACACACACGTACGTACGTAAACACACACACACGTACGTACACACACACACGTACGTACACACACACACATGTACGTACACACACACACGTACGTACGTACGTACACACACACACGTTCGTACACACACACGTTCGTACACACACACACGCGTACGTACACACGCACGTACGTACGTACGTACACACGCACGTACGTACGTACGTACACACGCACGTACGTACGTACGTACACACGCACGTACGTACGTACGTACACAAACACGCACGTACACACACGTACACACACACACACACACACGTACGTACGTACACACACGTACGTACACACACACACGTACGTACACACACGTACGTACACACACACTCGTACGTACACACACGTACGTACACACACACACATGTACGTACACACACACACGTACGTACGTACGTACACACACACACGTTCGTACACACACACGTACGTACGTACACACACACACGTACGTACACACACACACGTACACACACACGTACGTACGTATGTACGTACACACATACACGTATGTACACACACACGTACGTAAACACACACACACACGTACGTACACACACACGTACGTACGTACACACACACACACACGTACGTACGTACGTACGTACACACACACATACGTACACACACACATACGTACACACACACACATACGTACGTACGTACACACACACGTACGTACGTACGTACACACACACGTACGTACGTACGTACACAAACACGCACGTACACACACGTACACACACACACACACACACGTACGTACGTACACACACGTACGTACACACACACTCGTACGTACACACACGTACGTACACACACGTACGTACACACACACTCGTACGTACACACACGTACGTACACACACACACATGTACGTACACACACACACGTACGTACGTACGTACACACACACACGTACGTACACACACACGTACGTACGTACACACACACACGTACGTACACACACACACACACACACGTACGTACGTACACACACGTACGTACACACACACACGTACGTACACACACGTACGTACACACACGTACGTACACACACACACGTACGTACACACACGTACGTACACACACACACATGTACGTACACACACACACGTACGTACGTACGTACACACACACACGTACGTACACACACACGTACGTACGTACACACACACACGTACGTACACACACACACGTACACACACACGTACGTACGTATGTACGTACACACATACACGTATGTACACACACACGTACGTAAACACACACACACACGTACGTACACACACACGTACGTACGTACACACACACGTACGTACGTACACACACACACACACGTACGTACGTACGTACGTACACACACACATACGTACACACACACATACGTACACACACACACATACGTACGTACGTACACACACACGTACGTATGTACGTACACACACACGTACGTACGTACGTACACAAACACGCACGTACACACACGTACACACACACACACACACGTACGTACGTACACACACGTACGTACACACACACACGTACGTACACACACGTACGTACACACACGTACGTACACACACACACGTACGTACACACACGTACGTACACACACACACATGTACGTACACACACACACGTACGTACGTACGTACACACACACACGTACGTACACACACACGTACGTACGTACACACACACACGTACGTACACACACACACACACACACGTACGTACGTACACACACGTACGTACACACACACTCGTACGTACACACACGTACGTACACACACGTACGTACACACACACACGTACGTACACACACGTACGTACACACACACACATGTACGTACACACACACACGTACGTACGTACGTACACACACACACGTTCGTACACACACACGTACGTACGTACACACACACACGTACGTACACACACACACGTACACACACACGTACGTACGTATGTACGTACACACATACACGTACGTAAACACACACACGTACGTAAACACACACACACACGTACGTACACACACACGTACGTACGTACACACACACACACACGTACGTACGTATGTACGTACACACATACACGTATGTACACACACACACGTACGTACACACACACGTACGTACGTACACACACACACACGGACGTACGTACGTACGTACACACACACATACGTACACACACACATACGTACACACACACACATACGTACGTAAGTACACACACACGTACGTACGTACGTACACACACACGTACGTACGTACGTACACACACGTACGTACACACACACGTACGTACGTACGTACGTACAGACACACGTACGTACGTACGTACGTACAGACACACGTACGTACGTACGTACGTACACACACACGTACGTACGTACGTACGTACACACACACACGTACGTACACACACACACACGTACACATACACACACGTACGTACGTACGTACACACACACATACGTACGTATATACACACACACGTACGTACACACACATACACACACACACACGTACGTACGTACACACACACACACACGTACGTACGTACACACACACACACACATACGTACACACACGTACGTACACACACACACGTATGTACGTAAGTACACACACACACACGTACGTACACACACACACACGTACGTACACACACACGTACGTACACACACACACACGTACGTACGTAAGTACACACACACACGTACGTACGTAAGTACACACACACACGTACGTACACACACACACACGTACGTACACACACACGTACGTACACACACACGTACGTACACACATACACGTACGTACACACACACACACACGTACGTACACACATACACGTACGTACACACACACACACACACGTACGTACACACACACGTACATACACACACACGTACATACGTACGTACACACATACACGTACGTACACACACACACGTACGTACACACACACACACGTACGTAAGTACACACACACACGTACGTACACACACACACACATACGTACACACACACACGTACGTACACACACACGTACGTACGTACGCACACACACACGTACGTACACACACACACACGTACGTACGTACACACACACACACGTACGTACGTACGTACACACACACACACGTACGTACGTACACACACACGAACGTACACACACGTACACACACACACACGTACGTACGTACGTAAACACACGTACGTAATTACGTACGTACACACACACGTACGTACGTACGTACACACACACGTACGTACACACACACGTACGTACACACACACACGTACGTACACACACACACACACGTACGTACGTACGTACACACGAACGTACACACTCGTACACACACACACACACACGTACGTACGTACGTACACACACGTACGTACGTACGTACACACACGTACGTACACACACACTCGTACGTACACACACGTACGTACACACACACACATGTACGTACACACACACGTACGTACGTACGTACGTACATACACACACGTACGTACATACACACACGTACGTACACACGTACGTACGTACACACGTACGTACATACACACACGTACGTACACACGTACGTACATACACACACGTACGTACACACACACACGTACGTACACACACACGTACGTACGTACGCACACACACACGTACCTACACACACACACGTACGTACGTACGTACGTACACACACACGTACGTACGTACGTACGTACACACACACGTACGTACGTACGTACACACACACGTACGTACGTACGTACACACACACGTACCTACACACACACACGTACGTACGTACGTACGTACGTACACACACACGTACGTACGTACGTACACACACGTACGTATACACACACACGTACGTACACACACGTACGTACACACACACGTACGTACACACACGTACGTACACACACACGTACGTACGTACACACACACACACGTACGTACGTACACACACGTACGTACACACACACACGTACGTACGTACGTACACACACACGTACGTACGTACGTACACACACACGTACGTACACACACATATACACATGTACACACACACGTACGTACGTACGTACACACACACGCACGTACACACACGTACACACACACACACACGTACGTACGTACGTACACACACGTACGTACGTACGTACACACACGTACGTACACACACACTCGTACGTACACACACGTACGTACGTACGTACACACACGTACGTACACACACACTCGTACGTACACACACGTACGTACACACACACTCGTACGTACACACACGTACGTACACACACACACATGTACGTACACACACACACGTACGTACGTACGTACACACACACACGTTCGTACACACACACGTTCGTACACACACACACGCGTACGTACACACGCACGTACGTACGTACGTACACACGCACGTACGTACGTACACACGCACGTACGTACGTACGTACACAAACACGCACGTACACACACGTACACACACACACACACACACGTACGTACGTACACACACGTACGTACACACACACTCGTACGTACACACACGTACGTACACACACACTCGTACGTACACACACGTACGTACACACACACACATGTACGTACACACACACACGTACGTACGTACGTACACACACACACGTACGTACACACACACGTACGTACGTACACACACACACGTACGTACACACACACACGTACACACACACGTACGTACGTATGTACGTACACACATACACGTATGTACACACACACGTACGTAAACACACACACACACGTACGTACACACACACGTACGTACGTACACACACACACACACGTACGTACGTACGTACGTACACACACACATACGTACACACACACATACGTACACACACACACATACGTACGTACGTACACACACACGTACGTACGTACGTACACACACACGTACGTACGTACGTACACAAACACGCACGTACACACACGTACACACACACACACACACGTACGTACGTACACACACGTACGTACACACACACTCGTACGTACACACACGTACGTACACACACGTACGTACGTACGTACACACACGTACGTACACACACACACATGTACGTACACACACACACGTACGTACGTACGTACACACACACACGTACGTACACACACACGTACGTACGTACACACACACACGTACGTACACACACACACACACACACGTACGTACGTACACACACGTACGTACACACACACTCGTACGTACACACACGTACGTACACACACGTACGTACACACACACTCGTACGTACACACACGTACGTACACACACACACGTACGTACGTACGTACACACACACACGTTCGTACACACACACGTACGTACGTACACACACACACGTACGTACACACACACACGTACACACACACGTACGTACGTATGTACGTACACACATACACGTATGTACACACACACGTACGTAAACACACACACACACGTACGTACACACACACGTACGTACGTACACACACACACACACGTACGTACGTATGTACGTACACACATACACGTATGTACACACACACACATACGTACACACACACGTACGTACGTACACACACACACACGTACGTACGTACGTACGTACACACACACATACGTACACACACACATACGTACACACACACACATACGTACGTACGTACACACACACGTACGTACGTACGTACACACACACGTACGTACGTACGTACACACACGTACGTACACACACACGTACGTACGTACGTACGTACAGACACACGTACGTACGTACGTACGTACAGACACACGTACGTACGTACGTACGTACAGACACACGTACGTACGTACGTACATACAGACACACACGTACGTACACACACACACACGTACACATACACACACGTACGTACGTACGTAGAAACACACATACGTACGTATATACACACACACTTACGTACACACACATACACACACACACACGTACGTACGTACACACACACACACACGTACGTACGTACACACACACACACACATACGTACACACACGTACGTACACACACACACGTATGTACGTAAGTACACACACACACACGTACGTACACACACACACACGTACGTACACACACACACACGTACGTACACACACACGTACGTACACACACACACACGTACGTACGTAAGTACACACACACACGTACGTACGTAAGTACACACACACACGTACGTACACACACACACACGTACGTACACACACACGTACGTACACACACACGTACGTACACACATACACGTACGTACACACACACACACACGTACGTACACACATACACGTACGTACACACACACACACACACGTACGTACACACACACGTGCATACACACACACGTACATACGTACGTACACACATACACGTACGTACACACACACACGTACGTACACACACACACACATACGTAAGTACACACACACACGTACGTACACACACACACACGTACGTACACACACATACACGTAAACACACGTACACACACACATACGTACGTACGTATGCACACACGTACGTACGTACGTACACACACATGTACGTACGTGCACACACGTACGTACGTACACACACATGTACGTACGTGCACACACGTACGTACGTACACACACATGTACGTATGTACAAACACACGAACGTACGTACACACACACGTATGTACGTACGTACGTACACACACACGTACGTACACACACGTACGTACGTACACACACGTACGTACGTACACACACGTACGTACACACACACACGTACGTACACATACACAAACACGTACGTACACACACGTACGTACGTACACACACGTACGTACGTACACACACACACGTACTTACACACGTACGTACACATACACACGTACACAAACACGTACGTACACACACATATACACACGTACACACACACACGTACGTACACACATACACGTACGTACACACACACACGTAAGTACACACACACGTACGTACGTACGTACACACACACGTACGTACACACACACGTACGTACACACACACGTACGTACACACACACACGTGCGTACGCACGTACGTACACACACGTACGTACACACACACACGTACACACACACTTACGTACACATACACACGTACACATACACACGTACGTACACACACATATACACACGTACACACACACACGTACGTACACACACACACGTACACACACATGTACGTACACATACACACGTACGTACACACACATATACACACGTACACACACACGCACGTACGTACGTACGTACGTACGTACACACACACGCACGTACACACACACTCACGTACACACACACGTACATACGTACACACATACACACACACGTACGTACATACACACACACACACGTACGTACGTACGTGTACACACACACACACGTACGTACGTACGTACGTACACACACACACACGTACGTACGTACGTACGTACACACACACGTACGTACGTACACACACACACGTACGTACGTACGCACACACACACACACGTACGTACGTACAATGGGCTGGCACCCTGCCTGGGGTTTGTTTCCTGCCTTGCTCCCTGTGTTGGCTGGGATTGGCTCCAGAAGACCCCCGTGACCCTGTTGTTAGGATATAGCGGGTTGGATGAAAGATTAATGGCACCATGGTCCTCCAGGACTAGAGTTGGGGACCCCAGCCCTAGATGTTACTAATGCAGTTCAAATACTTTCAAATCCATTAAAGTTGCAAAATAATTAATATACTGTATTTTATTTACATTTGCTTGGGTACTTATTTTTCAAAAAGAAAAACTAGTTTCAATTAAAAACTTTTAATCTATAAGTTAGGCATAACTATTAAGTATTTTGCAGTTTTAGACTATTTAACATTCTTATTTATGGATATTAGTTATACTGTCCACTGCATTTTAATTAGAAAGAAAAGAAAAACAAAACAAACAAACAAACACTGACAGAGTGAAAGGGAGAGGGAAGGGTTAGGAGGACACGCTGCACTCCCCACATGACAAACCACCTCACGATCCCAGATTAGGACCCGAGTGCAGCCATGCAACGGGTGACACCTCAGCACCACACTAGTTCACGTGGAATGGAACCAATGTGAGGTTTTTTATGGTGGCTGGTGTGCCAATTCTGCCACCAACCCCCCAGGTTTTTCTCTTCAGGCTCGGGGGCCTACATGGAGGGATGGATGCTAATTAACGTCATACCCAGAACGGAGCAATTGCTCAAGAGTCGCTTTTGACGTTTATGGGATTCGAACCGGCAACCTTCCGATTGCCAGGTGCAAATCCCTAGCCTCAGAACCACCTCTCCGCCCCACTGACAAAAGGTTCTAACAGTGATTGGTGGATGCCTCCACTGTTATGCTAACTACAAGCTTTATGCTTCGTAAGTATTACTGTGTGGTAAATGGCAAAAAAAGTAAACTAATTTAAAAAGTCTTCAGTTAACCCCAATCTACATAATCCTGCTAGCAGCAGAGTTACCTGGATAGCGTCTCATGCCTCTTTGCAAACTTTTGTAAGTCCCTTATCTGGCACTGGTTGCAGGTAAATTGCCATGTTTCTGATGTGCATGTTTTTTCCACATCTTTGATTAGTCAGAATGCTTTTTAATGCAACTGTACTAGTAGCTCATTCTCACAGATATGGGGATTTTTTTTTTTTACCAACTGTCAAAAGAAGCACCACACAACGCCATGCTTTTGGTCAGCCATTGTCATACACATCCTATGATTGTGCAAGGAGTGTGGGTTTTACAGTACTCTTGTGTCAGAATAAGTCTGCACATTTCAGGATTTGTGAGAGGAAGGTGTACAGTACATTCTATGCCCTTTTAAGAGCCTTGCTACCATATGTTACAGAAAAAAATAGTAATTGATATTTTTTAATGATACTCAATACCAAATGAGTACTGGAGGGGTCCAGCTTTGGCTGTTGAGACAGTGAGCCACTGTGTTACTGTTCAGCCCGTATCCATTTACATCAGTTTGAAATGTCCCATTAATGTATATCACAAAATCTTTTAAAAAGTACATCATCATACACTGTAATTATGTTTTACATGACATGGCTGTTTAAAGAATTTGAGTGTGTTTGTTTCTGGCCATAAAATATTTATTTCCCAAGCATAACAATAGAAGTTTATATAATGAAAAGAGATCTGTTGGAGTAAATCCCACTAATTTCTATACTGATAAGGTGACATGAATGCACGCATGTATGCTTTATCCAAATGTCCATCAGTCTCTTAAATTTCTCAACACATCTATGACATGAATGCACGCATGTATGCGTTATCCAAATGTCCATCAGTCTCTTAAATTTCTCAACACATCTATCTGCCCAATGCACAATCTACTGAAAATATAGAACATTTCTAACAGATCTTATCTGGAGCCAAGAGCCCTTTCTTATGCAAACCCTTCTCTGACATCCATTTAAATTATAATGCATTATTTTAAGCATTTTTTTAACCAATAAGACAACAGTATTTCCAAGTATATTTTATTTTTCCTTTAAAGCACATTTAACAATATTGGATAATCTGAATGGAGGAGGATACAGCCCATTATAGTGCCGGTGCAGCACGATAAAATATTGAAAATGAAACCAACAATTGCTTCCAATGATCTTCTGTACAAAATAGTTCTTTATCCATTTGGCATGGATGCAAAAAGAGTCCATTTTAAACAGAAACATAGTGCCTTGTTTGTGATGCACACGTTAAACGTGATAGAAGTTTGTATATTCTGACAGGTGCGCTGAACAGCAAGAGGTTTAAGAAGAAGTGATGACTGCAACATGTAAATGCTCCCTCAGCAGATTAAAGGCACTATGAGGATCTCGGAAAAAGGATTAATGTTGGTACATTGAATTCCAAGTTGATAGTCCAAAAGCAGTTGTTTTATTCAAGTGTCACTGAACTCCTCAAAAGATGGAAACGTGGTGCTATAAAGAAGAGAACAAATATTACTGAACAAACACGTGCATTTTGCTAATTGTGACCATATACAGTGGAACCTCGGGTCACGAACGTCTCGGACCACGTACAAATCGGGTTACGACCAAAAAGTTCACCAAACATTCGCATCTGTTCACGACCACACACTCGGGTGACGAACAAGCCAATTTCCCCTCTGGTTCCTACGCGCGATGATTTCTGCACATGCTCAGTCTCTCCCTGTGCAGTGAGCGAGCGAGCGAGAGAGAGAGCCCAAGCAGAAGAAGTAAGTAAACATTTAGTTTACTATTACACTGTGCATTCTATGGTATAATTAACTATTTTTGTGCTTAAAAATCTTTAAAAAAATATATATTTACATACAGCTCGTACAGTCCGGAATGGATTAACTGTATTTACATACAATCCTATGGGGGAAATTACTTCGGGTCACGACCAAATCGGGTTGCGACCAGAGTTTTGGAAGGAATTACGGTCGTGCCCCAAGGTTCCACTGTAACTGGGTAACTTGACATAAGGATTAAGTGAGGTGAGTAACTCTTTACAGACATTTTTCTATTGTTGTTTTGTCATCCAGGATTGGTTACAATAGACTTATATCTGTTTTGCGAAAAAATGAGATTAAAATTTTTTCTCAGCCTTCACTACAAACCACATGGGGCAGCATATAAAAAAACATTTTTTAGGAGTATTCCTTTAATCTCTTCTTTAAGACAGAAATATTTTTAAATTCCTTTAAACCAATTGCCACAGTTTTTAATTACAATTATAAATACAAGAAATGCAATGTAAAGAAAGTAAACAGTACTATAAAAACTACTGGAGTTTTCTGTTTTCCTAGAAAGATCACCTTTTATGCAAAAAGAATTACTCTCCAAGGGGGATTATTTCTTCAGTTACAAAAAATTCAATAGTTTCCTCCTCCCAGTCATCAATATTGCTGTCAAGCTCATCTGTGTCCACCCCTGAAAGAGAAAATACAATTTTAACTGGCAAAAACCATTTATCTGGTAACAATATACAATGGATTTCATGTTTATATACTATTAGAATACATACATAAAAATTATTCTTTTCCCCCATCCATTCTTTTTTCAAATGTTTTAAGTGCTAAACAGATTCATAGTGTGCCAGAACCTATTCCGCCATTATCCAAACACTCTGGACTAATGCTAGACCACCGCAGTACTGTATTTCAAAGTCATAACAACGATTGTTACCTCCACGAAGCTCAAGACGAAGTGGCTTCTGCTCCTGATATATTCTTTGGGACTCCTCACGGTATTTGTGGTAGTCTTCCAACATAGAACGTCTCTTATCAACCAGTTCCTTTATTAATACAAAATGATGTTTTTACTTTATTTGCAAGAAAGGTAAAACAAACAGCCATAAAGAATACATGTTTCTTACATATACTGTGACACAGTTCCTCAAAACACTAAATAAAAAAATAATTTTAAGAGTATACTGCAAACAATAAGGTGAAATGATTAGCGCTGCTGACGCACAGATCCATCATCCTGGGTTCAAATCTTGCACTTGGTCTTTGTCCATTTGAGGTTTGCATGTTCTCCTTGTGTTAGAATGGAAGTGGCCTTCAACGTCCCAAAACACTTGCCTGTTAGGTTCATTTGTAATTCTAAATCTGCCTGACGCAAGTCTACACAAGCACAAAGATAACACACAAATTCCACACAGACGCTGACTAACTTGGAATTAGAATCCTAACTTGAGAAGTGGCGACTTCCTCATGTATCCCAAAAACGTACATGTTAGATAAAATAGTGACTCCATATTGTCAGTATATTCAGAGTGTGTGTGTGTGTGTGTGTGTGTGTGTCCCATTGTGGACTGCTGCCTGGATAGGGTCCAGCATTTCACAATCCCAAACTGGATTATATTTATATCGTAACTAAAATTAATCATTCCTCAAGCAGAAAAAGCAGTTGGAAAAGTATAAACGTTTCTTATGAATTTCCTGAAAACCCAGCTTTCTACATAAAAACAGAGAAATCGGAACAAGATCAAAGGAGGAAAAACACAAGCAGTGACTACAAATGTGGGTTATGCAACTCATTTAGTCAAATTCAGAAGCTTGAAGACAACTTAAGTGAAACAGCATAAGGAAGTTGGTGCTTGAAAAGCAAACATTCACGCAGATGCTGAAGGTCAATTCTCTGCTAGTAAAGTTTGGAATGTGTTCTGCAATTAAATCTTTCTTTACTATGTAATGTACAAGGTTAAATGTGAAATTTGGAATAATTTGTAAATGCATAAAATCATAAAAAGGAGGAAAGAAGCAAGTTCTATTCACTCTACACAACAGTCAAAAGAACCCAAAATATAGAAAACAAAACCAAAACAACTATAAAACTTAATAAAAATGCTTGTCTTAAACTCTGATTTGTAATTTATGTTAATAAAAATGGATGAGGTAAGCAGCTGATTCCTGTACACTGCTGTTCCTTTTACTGCAACAACATGATGTCAGACTCTGGAGGGTCGTCGCGATCACTCTTCTCAACAAGGAAACTGTTTAAGGGTCTTCAAACTACTTCCTGAAGGACAATATTTTCTGCAGGTTTTGTTCCAACCAAACTTTTTAATTAGAAGCCAGTCCTTGTCAATAACTGACAATAATTTTATGTTTTTTTTATTATTATTTGTATTCTTCCATGTCAGGGGATTCTAATAGTGTAGATTTTTCCTTTCTACGGATATCATCCTAATGATCTTGAGCTTGAAGTGGATGAGTAATTCTCAGTAAATCATCTCTCTCTCTCTCTCTCTCTAGTGTTCTTCCACAATTTTGTATTAAACCAGATACACAGAGGTGTAATTGTAAACCAGGTAGATGGTGAACTACTGGTTCCTTGGTCATTTACTTCATCTTGAGCATTGTGTTTACTCCCACAAAACCGAGCCAAATGAATTGTTTCCAACAACAAAACATGTTGTGTAATAAAAACACGTACATACGAAAGTGTCAACATAATCACCACAGGAAAGGTACATTTAATGTCCACTGCTGCTTTTACAATACAATTTCAAAAACTGTAATGTACAGTAATATACTGTACAGTCCCCTGCTAATGCAGATTTAGCACACAAACTTTATGTGAAACATTTTGAAACAGTCACCAACACACATCGACACTGTCAACCTGATGTTCAAACACTTTTTTGTAATATTTGTTTCTTGCTTCTGCACGAGAAGGTTGAACGCTGGCACTAACTTGCACGACTGACATCACCTATTGTACTATGGTAGCCTACCACAGTGCAAGGCATAGTGACATGCACATTTTCTCCGACAAAAACAGTAACAGTTTTTGCACTTATGAGATAGATGTCTTTCTTGCGCTCCTCTTGATGGAAATAAATTCATCTTTTTGCTACACACCTCCTGCGCCGTGCTACTACTTGGAGTCACCAGGCATATCACAATGGTTCACTCATGCAGTGCAGTATGCATCAGTTTTTCTTTGAAGTAAAATCTCAAGCAGTTTAGGTAACATATAAAAACTGTCCATCGTTATATACAGTGGTGTGAAAAACTATTTGCCCCCTTCCTGATTTCTTATTCTTTTGCATGTTTGTCACACAAAATGTTTCTGATCATCAAACACATTTAACCATTAGTCAAATATAACACAAGTAAACACAAAATGCAGTTTGTAAATGGTGGTTTTTATTAGTTAGGGAGAAAAAAAAATCCAAACCTACATGGCCCTGTGTGAAAAAGTAATTGCCCCCTGAACCTAATAACTGGTTGGGCCACCCTTAGCAGCAATAACTGCAATCAAGCGTTTGCGATAACTTGCAATGAGTCTTTTACAGCGCTCTGGAGGAATTTTGGCCCACTCATCTTTGCAAAATTGTTGTAATTCAGCTTTATTTGAGGGTTTTCTAGCATGAACCGCCTTTTTAAGGTCATGCCATAGCATCTCAATTGGATTCAGGTCAGGACTTTGACTAGGCCACTCCAAAGTCTTCATTTTGTTTTTCTTCAGCCATTCAGAGGTGGATTTGCTGGTGTGTTTTGGGTCATTGTCCTGTTGCAGCACCCAAGATCGCTTCAGCTTGAGTTGACGAACAGATGGCCGGACATTCTCCTTCAGGATTTTTTAGTAGACAGTAGAATTCATGGTTCCATCTATCACAGCAAGCCTTCCAGGTCCTGAAGCAGCAAAACAACCCCAGACCATCACACTACCACCACCATATTTTACTGTTGGTATGATGTTCTTTTTCTGAAATGCTGTGTTCCTTTTACGCCAGATGTAACGGGACATTTGCCTTCCAAAAAGTTCAACTTTTGACTCATCAGTCCACAAGGTATTTTCCCAAAAGTCTTGGCAATCATTGAGATGTTTCTTAGCAAAATTGAGACCATCCCTAATGTTCTTTTTGCTTAACAGTGGTTTGCGTCTTGGAAATCTGCCATGCAGGCCGTTTTTGCCCAGTCTCTTTCTTATGATGGAGTCGTGAACACTGACCTTAATTGAGGCAAGTGAGGCCTGCAGTTCTTTAGATGTTGTCCTGGGGTCTTTTGTGACCTCTCGGATGAGTCGTCTCTGCGCTCTTGGGGTAATTTTGGTCGGCCGGCCACTCCTGGGAAGGTTCACCACTGTTCCATGTTTTTGCCATTTGTGGATAATGGCTCTCACTGTGGTTCGCTGGAGTCCCAAAGCTTTAGAAATGGCTTTATAACCTTTACCAGACTGATAGATCTCAATTACTTCTGTTCTCATTTGTTCCTGAATTTCTTTGGATCTTGGCATGATGTCTAGCTTTTGAGGTGCTTTTGGTCTACTTCTCTGTGTCAGGCAGCTCCTATTTAAGTGATTTCTTGATTGAAACAGGTGTGGCAGTAATCAGGCCTGGGGGTGGCTACGGAAATTGAGCTCAGGTGTGATACACCACAGTTAGGTTATTTTTTAACAAGGGGGCAATTACTTTTTCACACCGGGCCATGTAGGTTTGGATTTTTTTTCTCCCTAAATAATAAACACCATCATTTAAAAACTGCATTTTGTGTTTACTTGTGTTATATTTGACTAATGGTTAAATGTGTTTGATGATCAGAAACATTTTGTGTGACAAACATGCAAAAGAATAAGAAATCAGGAAGGGGGCAAATAGTTTTTCACACCACTGTAGTAGCATCGGTCAAGCAAAGGGTCAACCAGTGACAGCACAGATGATGTAGAGACACCATATTTACGGTACTTGCCATCCGACTTGGACCATCTACCAGTAATGAGTTCCAGATGTACTCAGTACTTGCTTCATACAGTATGTAGAATCAGATACTGAATCATGCCCATCTGGACCACCTTATACCTATATCCATGAGAGCCTTCCCCTGTAACTTGTGAGACTTTTGTTAATACTTATGTCATGATCAGGAACATGCATGTTTTTAATGATCACTTAATATAAATCCTACAGTTTGTACAGTTTCGGTGGTGGGTAATTGGGTTCATCACATTCACTGTTATTAATTAAATATAGGCATTTAAGAATGAGTAAAAATAAATAAATAAATAAAATGGCACTGGTTGGTGGACCAGTACCATCTCTGGACTGGTTTACCCACTATATCCTGCAGTATCAGGAGACAGAGAAATGTCATAGGTTGTCTGCAGCGACAAGCTGCCAGAAACTGCAACATTCAAATGGTTTACTGTGACTTTTCCAACAACTATTTTCTCCACCAGGCTATCATTGGTAAAACTGCAAATAGTCAAGATAATCATAATCAACAGACATGTTTAAACAAGGATACCCGTAAATGGGCAAACAAGGTGGTGCAGGATTGTCAGCAGTAGTATGAAACAAACACCAAACACAAACATAACTGAAACCAGACAGATTGGAATATACCGAAAAGGTGTCAGTTTCCCTTTCCATATCAACATCTGATGTTCAATTCATATCATCATCAATATCGCCTTGATTCAAGCAATGATGATGTTTCAGCTTATTGTAAAATTGGCTTTACAGCTTTTTATTTGTCATTGTGTTTTTTGGTTTAAGGCTCTGCCTCACTTATGAATACGGATGATTTAACAGAGTAACCATAAAGTAGAAGAAAGCATTGAAATATTCATGGTTTTTCGCAGCATTTTGATAATTTATCAAGTACTTGGCAGCAGAATACTGTCCCAATAGTTATTAGGGACTAAAATTGTAAAGATACAAGTCTGACTCGGGGTTAAACACCAAAGAGGTTAACAGTACATAATCATTTCAGAAAATGCAGGGGTAACAGCAAGTGTAAAATTGTTATCCATCTATATACCATTTTTCTGGAGTTTTTTTTTTCATTTTGTTTTTTTCTGTTCTCCCTGGCCATTGGACCTTACTTTTACTCTATGTTAATTAGTGTTCCCTAATTTTTTATTTATTTTGTCTTTTTTCTCTTTCTTCATTATGTAAAGCACTTTGAGTTACATTATTTATATGAAAATGTGCTATATAAATAAATATTATTGTTGTTGTTCAAAATTTGGCACATGATCAGCATTTCCATTTAAACGAAGCCTACTAATCAAGCACAAAACAGGACACACATTATTATTATTATTATTATTTTTTTTTTACCTTGGAAGCCTTAGATTGACTCAGACGATCTTTCTGCTCAAAGATTTTGGAATACTTCTTCAGATCCTTCTTGATCATCTATAAAGAGAAAGCAAACATTTTCATGTCTCAGTAATGTTCTAATTTTTATACGCCATGTTTTATCCATTTTTAAAGGATTCTGATGTACTGGATGCCTTCAAGCATTAAATACAAAAAATTAAGGCACTGTTTTATTTGAATGTTACTGCCAATAAATTATTCCAGAAAGAAACATTCCAGATTCCCCACAGGGCATAAAGCTTATTGGTTATCTGGTCAGCCCAGCTGCAGTACTGTTGATACTCATAGTTTGCTTTTTTAGCAGGATAGCAACTGTTCCAAGACTCTTATCAGAAGGAATTCATTTTTAAGCTTACACAACAGTGACAGTTTGTCTCCACATGCATTTATCTTAGCAATTATTAAAGAGGTGCAGAATCAGTAATCACAAAATTAAAAACTCTCTTCAATACTTAAACAGAAAGGACGGTGACATTAAGGTGCAAGTTTAAGGTTAACTTTGGAATGATTCATACAGTACTTCCATGTAAATTTCACTTTACTGACACTGGAGGAAATCATTCTATAGAAGATTGGCAATACAATTCAACCAACTATAATGCACAATAATATACTGTACAGTCAAGTACATTGTTTTTTTTTTTTTTTAAACACAAATGAACTACACTAAATGAACTTATTCAGTAATATTTAATAACTAAACAAATTGAGTCAAACAAGCAGCATAGATTGACAGACTGGTATGTGGCTAGCTTAATGCCACTGTGTATGTTGAAATTTGCAGATCTAGGTGAGTGTGTATATGTGTGTGTTCATTTCTTTCTCTTCATTAATTAGCATGTGCTCTGGAAAGGCAAACAAGCTATCGGCTATCTTCACCTATTAATTTCTTTAGTGTATGTGTGCATATATGTTAATGTAAATAAATCATATAGCTCAAAAACTACATGTACAAACGTTCTGGAAATCAATCGCACTGGTTCTTTGACTACACACAGTAGACTTCCAAAAATCACAGGTTCATTAAACAACTTCTACAGCAGTTTTTGTTAGACATAGGTTAAATGGTCTTTATATTTAAGTATATGGAGATAACTGGAACAAACTGGACCAAAATCCACAGGTCTGGAGCCTGTAACAAGCCAAACATGATACAACTTGTCTGAAAAAAATAGGTCAGTGTTTTGGGAAGTTCTCGTTGTACATGGGTTTCCAAAGATAAACTTACACACGTTCTATAAAGTTTTGAACATCATAGAACCAGAACCTGAACTTTATTTGAAGTGAATTCTTGACCCCATCACTAAAACTTCCATTAACATGGAAGTAAAATTTATTTAAAATTTGCTTTTAATAACTCACCTAAAGTTAATAGCAAACAGTGAAATACGGAAGAAAAAAAAAAGTGCTCTTTTCATTATTACCGAAGTAAAAAAAAAAAATCAGCTAACTAATGTCAGTAAGAACAAAAAAAAAAAAAAAAAACACAGCTGTGTGTGCCTGATAAGCATAATAAGTGAAGCTCCCTCTGTGCATGTCATCTTAAAAACAGGCGTGCAATCCAATACTTTGACCATGTATATTACAGCAGACTGTCATTTTAGAAATACACTTCACCATCTACTCCTAGGGTGCCTTCAGTGCTACGCAGAGAAGAAACATAGCCTGCTTGTGTCTTACTCATTAGTCTGTAGGCCAGTTAGTTGTCTTGAGAGAAGCACAGCCATTTAGAGAGAGTTGTTTTGCCCTTTTTTCAGTAAATTACAATGGATTCACTCCTTAAAAACTGAATATACAGTATATATATGCACACACACACACAAACACACACACACACACACACACCTGGTGCTGTGAGGCGCCTATCATGTAAGCTGGTGGCCCTCAGAATCTTGTCTACTGATTGGGTTGTGACTTTGGATCTGCCAGTTTCCAGTTGCCTTTGGGTTGTGTAAGACACTATACTCACTGACAATTCGATTCTTTTTGCTGCTTCTCTAAATGAAAGGCCTACACTTCTAAGGGTAATAACGCTCTGTTTCATTTCATTTGTTAATTACACTTTCTTGCCATTATCACTGGAATATTGTCCAAGTGGTACTTCAGAAGGTGTTGTAACACAGTCTGTTGCAAATCTGCTTTAAGACAGAAGGTTTTTAAGTAATCAACAGAATTTGGGATACCTGTGCAAACTGTTCACCTTAAGATGCAAAGCTTAATTTACTTTAATTGCTGCAGAACATACTGTATATACTGTAGGTTTACCTTATTAGTTGTTCCCCGAAGAAGGCCCATTTGTAATATTCAGATATTTCCTTTTTTCTCCAGTTTTTGCTAACCTAAACCTTAAATTTAAACCTCTGACAGTTTACTGCTTACCTTTTAACCATTTTAGGTCATTCACTGCATTTCAACTGATTAAATTTGAAGAAAACAATGGAAAAAATGAAGTGGTGTAAAACTTGTGATTGGTAGCATATATACACACACACATTTTTTGGTGGAGTTTACATGCTCGTATGTATTTTCTTCTTGAACTCTAGTTTTTAGCCTCTCTGGTTAATTAATAGCATTACATTTTCCCAGTATAAATGTGCAGGTATTTTAGCTTCCACGCAATAATTTTGTATTTCTATGCAATTCCATCTGTTTACTTATGCTGTACTCTGTATTAGATAAACCTTGCAACTTTTGTGTCTTTATACTTAACACTATTAGAATTTGTTTAGCAATCTATACATAGTCCTAGAAAAATTGTGTGGAAATTTGTCTCAGATGTCCAAGGCTTAACTGTACAAGGAAAAGAATATAGTGGTTTCTGTATTACAGCAAATTACCTATGAATATGCTGCCAATTCCATAACAAATTCTACTGTATTTGCAGAAAATAAAATTTGAACTTATACTCAATACTCTGTTTAGATGTAAACCTGTCAAAATTTTTAACATATCTGCATCTGACTGTGCACAGAACAAAACTGGCTTACCTTTATTTGCTCTGTAGTGAGTAGTGTGGGTGGACGAGGTCTCCACAAAAGTTGACAGAAATGATCCTTGTTGTTTTTTTGAAGAAGACGACCCTGGAAAGTCCACAGCCAGAATGCATTGTCCACCTGAGATTATGGAGAGAAAAAAAAAAAATAACATAAAATACATAAATACATACATACACCTAGCCTGCAAGTCCCTATTGCACTCAGAAAGGAGAAAAGATAGACCAATTGAGTGGTCTTACACAAAGGCTGCAATATTGAACTTAATGTAATATGTAGTTAACTCAGCTTTAAAAATGGCTCCAGGTTGGCATAAACAACATGCATTTACAGTTAAGTCCGTAAGTATTTGGATGGTGATAATGTTATTGTTACTTTAGATTTTTACCCAAAAATACTGACTGTCAGCTTTAACTTCAGGGAATTTACATCTAAATTGGGTTAATAGCTTAGGAATTACAACCCTTTTTATATGTTGTCCCTTCCTTATCACATGACTTAAAATAATTGGACAATTGACTGACAAGCTGTTCCATGGCCAGGTTTGGGCAGTCCTCTCATTATTCCATTAATAAAATAAGCAGGTAAAAGGTCTGAGGTTGATTCCAAACGTGAAATTTGCATTTGGAAGCTGCTGCTGTAAACTCTCAATATGAGGACCAAAGTGTTGTTAATGCAAGTAAAGTAGGCCCGCATTAGATTGAGAAAAATGAACCAAACTCATCACAGAGATAGCAGAAACATCAGGAGTCTCCAAATTAAAAAAAAACAATTCTTTCCATAGTGAAAAGATGAAGAAAAACACCCTTTACAAAATCTTGCCAAGTTAAGGATATTCCCGAGGAGGTAGACGTATCATTATAAAAGTCTACAATCATGACTGACTTCATGAAAGTAAATGCATATATTTTACCACAAGGTGCAAACCACTGGTAAACCTCAAAAATAGGAATGCCAAATTAGACTGTACCAGAAAACTTCTAAAAACGTCCGCTCAGTTCTGAAGTAATATTCTTTGGATAGATGAAACTAGGATCAACATGTACCAGAATGATGGGAAATGTATGGTGGATGGAAAGAACAGCTTGTGATCTGAAACATACCACATCATCTGTGAAACATGATGGAGGCAGTGTTATGGCTTGCAGGGATGCTCCAATCAATTGACTTCCAATCCAAATAAGCCAATTTTCACTAAAAAACACTTGATCGTTGATTGGTAAATTGGCCAATGACAAAAAAAAAAAAAAAAAAAACATTTTTTTCAGCCCCTGCTTTTCTAAGCTTTATGGTAATTTAGTTGTAGTGCTCCTTTACATAAAGTATTATGGAAGTTGATCCAGCCCTCGTCTCTATTTTTTTTATTTTTTTTTTACAGGAAACTTCCTGCAGAAAAAAGAGCAGCGAGTACAGGCCTGTTTATGGCGATTGGACTATTAGTCTTTACATTAAAGAAAGTTGAGTAATGGGACCAGAGCCCATGCAAAAGGCTTAACAGTATGGCAAGTTCAGCTGCAATCTCTGAACTTTATTTTATTTTTCCATTACAATGTGGTGCATAAAACATGAAAAATCAGACAGACAAGCTTCTCTCCTGTTTTTAAGGTCCAAAATATCCAGGATCCTTATTCCTTCATTAAATGCATTGTACTTTCGGAAGAGCATTCATTGGTTATCAGTTATCATGCCCATAGAGCCTTCCCCTATAACTTAAGACAATATTAAACCTGTTTACTTTTGTAGGGATGAGTCATGAACTAGTTGGTCTGAATTGTTGTGTGTGTGTCTCACTATGCAACTGGAGTTCCCAGGACCTCTGACTCACTAAGATCATATAAAAGAAGTGTTAGGCTGGGGCTGGAAAAAATAAAATCACTGGAAAAAGAGTCTAATGTGACAAGGACTTTAGAAAACAATCAGCAGCAAAAATAGAGTAAAGTAACTCTAAGATCAAAACTAATATTATACAGCCTCTTTAGCCAAAGATGGCATGAACCATTAAATCGTCAGGTAAGAATGTGGAAGCAAAGCATCAGCTTTCACTCCAGTAAAATTCTTATACTCGTGCCCTCTCTCTCTCTCCCAATGCCATTTTAAAGACCATTTTCTGTGTTCACCAAGGTTGGCCAGTTTCCACTGCGCAACTTTTAATGTGCAAGGTTTGCACAGATTAAAAAGAACATTGAATACAAACAAAGTAGTGCCAGAGAAACCAATGGAATTTAAACAACACACACCACATATGGACACTGGCACTGATGCGGACATACACACAAATAATAGCATTAAACACAAAAGACTTCGAAATAATAAGAGAAAAATAATATTTGCTTCTAAACGATAGTGAAACATTTAATGCAGCTATAGATGGGTAACATTTTTCTCCAATATGTTAGAATCAATAAAATTAGCCTGCAAGAACATACTCAGAAATTTGCACTTTTTTGTCAATTGAGTTTTCCTCTAATTTCAATCCAACTCTAAATTAGGACACAGCTTTTTATCTTTGCAGATTTTGTTTACTTTCTGAGCCTTTAAAAGGTAATTTTCTGTAATTATCACAAATAAGTTCTACAGAGATCACCTAAAAGTTTTCATATAAGGACTTTAAACTGTTTCAGTTAAAAATCAGAAACAAAATATCAGATCTAAAATTAACAAAGCAGTTTATGAGAGGAACAATTAATAGGAAACTACACTTACATTTTTTATCCCTCCCCTTATTTTACTTCCCGAGTATGATGGGCTACACATAATGTGAATGTTCACATAAATGTCAATACATAAAGTGCAATTTCATGATTAAGAAATTGAACATCAAAATCATATATAAAAAAAAGTTAAAGGATATAACATTACATAAGATTAATACTTAGCACAATGCATAATGTATATGTCAAAAGTCTTGGAACAATACCTTATGACTCCACCAAGACACTGATGTGACCACATATCGTCCTGTGGGATCCCATTCCACATCTGAAGCCATGTAATGCTCTGCAATATTCATCATTGTGCAATCAGAGGTGTCAACAAATGCTAAGGCACCATTCATGCTAAAAGAGAAAAAAAGAATTAGAAGTTGCTTATCTTTCCTTTGAAAGTGTAAAAGTTATATGAAAAAATGCTTCATAAATTATAAAATAAAGAACAAGAGAAGACATTTAATTTGTACAAGTTAACACCTGCTTGGTGCATCATAAGACTTCCATTTTCATGACAATGCCTAGAAAAGCACTCATGTATAAAAAGTAAAAGCTGCTAAAATTACTGAACTTATAAATACTTATATGTATGTTTATATATTATAATATTGTAAGCCTGCATAAAAAGTTCATGCTCAATTAGGTGTTTTATAATACTAAAACCAGCTCAACTACACTGTTTATCTCCATATAATAATTAAAAATTGTGCCAGTAAGTTTCAGCTTAACTTGGAAATTTTTGTCTACCTACTAAGAATTTGGTGGCCATAAACACACAAAAACAAAAGAAAAACAAGCTGACATGCACTATATTAGTAGGTCAGGTTAAGAAAATACCACACAAACACACACACCCAACATAGCATGCCTAAGTAAGGTAATTTACCTGAAAGTATGTCATGAATATTCTTAAGCCAGTGAACTATGCCAGCCACTATGTTTAAGTTTCTTTAAATATTTAAATAGATATCAGTGCCCAGGGGAGAAAAGCAAGACATTGACCTGCGTGCATGACAGAAAAGCATGTGCTGTGCTCCAACACTTCACTATAATTTTGTTCAGCCTGATTGATCAAAGTGGGCTACCCTGGCATTAGATGTAACTGTGATATATTATATTTGAGCCTTTATTAAAATTAGCTTTGGATCATTCTTTATTTGGCTTTTATGCTTATATAAAATTTACAAAGGGTATCCACACCAGGAACACAAAACGTCATGCAACCTAGTTAATGATGTCTGCAGCATAAAAAGGCAACTTGCTTACCTTCGAAGACCAGCTAACACCAAAAACTGTCCCTGTGGACTCCAGAAAATGCTGTTTGCTTGCTGTTTATCAAACATTTCTTTAAAAAAAAAGAAAGAAAATAACTTGCTAGAAGGTGCACATAATCCAAGCAGAATGATATCAATGAGTTAAAAAGTATAGTAAATAAATAAAAAGGAAAACTTTTTTAGACGATTCTGTCAAACTGAAGCAATACATTTTAAACCACATTTCAAAGCAAACATTTTACTAAAAATCTAAAGAAGTTTAATGCTTAATACCTGTGATAAAACTACTAACATTAAAACTATTACTAATACTACTACTACAATAAAACCCATTATTAAAACTATACTATATTACTGCTGATGTGTTCATTAAACGTACAAACAATCATTCATGACATCTTTTGAATTAAATTCAAGAAATTAAAACATCTGAACATTTTTATTTATTTAGAAATCCTAATTCACTTACTTATGAGTTCAATTTTTCCATTATTCTTAACATGGTAAAATGATACATTTATTCTTGGAGATTCACCATGCAGCACAGCAAACTTACTGCCATTGGGCTCCCAAGCAAAAGCTATGATACCCTCTGTAAGATAAATCAAAAAATGAAAAAGCTAGTAAAAGAATTCAACAATATAACAAAGGATAAACTAAATATGGTGTTCATTTTACGCCATACTCATTTTTGACTTTGAACCACTAGGGCTAACATAACCATGCCATGTATCAGACATCATATTATCTTTCAAAGCCCACAGTTTGGTTTAAGAGTAAATTATCTCTCCTCAACATATTTTAGAATAAAGTTATTACCAGAATCACTAATTTTCTTTTTTTTTTTTTTATCATGGATAGTGATTCGTGAAGCATTTTAATGATACTGCTTTTTATTTGGAACCCTTCTTTCTTAAACTTCAACAGAAACCCTACAGAAACAACATTAAAAACTAAAAATACACAATATATACTGTATTATAAAATCTAAAAATTAAAATCAAAGAAATCTTGCTGTGCTGCTTCACTCACATCGCAGTCATCATGCATCTAGATGACGAGGATCAGAACAAATCTAATGGTTTATCCAAATCACAAGCAATATGACTGCTTTCTAAAGTAATGTTTGTGCACATGAAACACTGGACATGGATTAGCAATTGAGTGGTACGTAAAAAGGAAACAAATGTCAGTGTTTTTCTATAAATGTATATGCATGCATCAATGCAATCAATGCATCTAAAAGATAAGGCCAGGAATATTTAAAAAAGAATAAATTTACCTTTCATTTCAACCACATCTACAGGAACTTGTTTTTCTCGCATTCTGAATATTTCAAAATTGGTCACAACACCCTAAAAATATAAGACATTTCACTGAGAAAAATGTTTTCCTTAAGATTTCTTTTTTGTTAACAATATATTCCCACATATTCTAGTTATTAACCATTTCAATAGTTTACAATGTACAATGCAAAATTGCATTAATCCAAAAATGTGCAAGTGTAGTTGCGGAGATATTTTGCATACAGTAGCATGCACGTTTGGGCACCCTTGCTTAAAATGTTTGTTACTGTGAATAATTAAGTGAGCAGAAGATGAACTGATCACCAAAAGGCATTATAAGCAAGATTAGTGTACTGCTTTTTTACCATTGTACAGTGAAAAAAGGAAAGGATCACCATGCTATAGTTTGGGCATCCTTAGATATCTGAGGTCTCAGAAAACTTTTACCAAGTTCTCAGGCCTTATTTAGCTGGTTAGGGCTACAGCTTGTTCATAATCATCGTGAAGAAACCCCAGGTGATGCAAATTGCAAAGCTGTATGAATTCTCAGACTCCTGAAACCTTGTCCCAGCAATCAGCAGCCATGGACTCCTCTAAGCAGCTGCCTAGCACTCTGAAAAATAAAATAACTGATGCTTACCAAGCAGGAGAATGCTACAAGAAGATAGCAAAGCCTTTTCAGGTAGCTGTTTCCTCAGTTCCTAATGTTCTTAAGAAATGGTAGTTAACAGAATGATGGAGGTCAAGTTGAGGTCTGGAAGACCTAGAAAACAGTCTGAAAGAACTGCTTGTTGGATTGTTAGAAAGGCAAATAAAAACCCTGTTTGACTGCAAAAGCCCTTCAGGAAGATTTACCAGACTTTGGAATGGTAGTGCACTCTTCTACAGTACTATGTAGCAACACCTGAACAAACATGAACTTCATGGTAGAGTCAGCAGAAGAAAACCTTTTCCTGCATACTAGCCACAAACGTTAGTGCCTAAAGTTTGCAAATGAACATTTAAACACGCCTGATGCATTTTTGGAAAAAAACCCTGTGGACCAATGAAGTCAAATTAGAACTTTTTGGCCACAATAAGCAAAGGTATGTTTGGAGAAAAAAGGGGTCCGAATTCCAGGAGAAGAACACCTCACCAACTATAAAGCATGGGGGTTGATTGATCATGCTTAAGACTTGTGTTGCAGTTTGTGGTTAAGGGAACATGTCACTAGAGAGAAGAATAGATTAAACTAAATGCCACTAAATTCTGGAAGCAAACATCACACCATCTGTAAAAAAGTATGAAGCTGAAGAGGATGGATCCTACAACAAGATAATTATCTGAAACACACCTCCAAGTCTACAAGGAAATACCTCAAGAAGTGCAAGCCGACAGTTTTGCATTGGCCATCAACGTCCCCCGACCTAAACATCATTGAAAATCCGTGAATAGATCTCAAGAGAGCAGTGCAAACAAGATTACCCAAGAATCTTGCAGAATTAAAGCCTTTTGCAAGGATGAATGGGCGAAAATACCCCCAGATAAGAACTGAAAGACTCTTAGCTGGCTACAAAAAGCGTTTATAAGCTGTGATACTTGTCTAAGGGGGTGTTACTAATTACTGACCATGTCAGGTGCCCAAACCTTTGTTTCAAACCCTTTTAATTTTTTTGGTGTTTTGTACCTGTGAATGATGGAAATTAAAATGTATTCTTGCTTAAAATATTAAAGAAACGTGTCACCTTTAACTTTATGCCTTTTGGTGATCAGTTCATCTTCTCCTCACTTAACTATTTACAGTAACAAAATGTTTTAAGCAAGGTTGCCCAAACTTTTGTATGCCATTGTAAGTAATAAGTTATATATGCTTACCTGGGTTCCCTTAGGGGTCCTGTCTACTTTAACACATAGATAGTCCCCATTCTTTTGCCAATGTAGTTTGCAGTCAATTACATTAAACAGGTTTCTGACTCTGATCTCTTGTCTTGACGGCAGCTGCATTAAAGTTACTCTTGCTGGAATATCCTTGTCTTCAGGCACCCAGAAAGCAATTATGTTATCACCAGGAGACCAAGAAAAATCCCTTGAAATAAAATTATTATTATTACAGCATGGCATGACTGGATATACTTGTATGAAATACTACTGACATTTTTTATAGAAATTTACAAAGCATTCTCAAGCCCAGAAGTTTCATTCAGGGCCAAGGGAGGTCAGAGCCCAAGCTTGCTGAAAATAAATAAGATCAACATTTTCACTTACTTTATCCCTGTGATTTTTAAACTTTTCTTGTCCAACAGTCCCATTGACTGAAAGAAAGAAAAAAAACTGATTTGTAATTATTAACAAGCACCAATAACTCACCAGGCAAAAGTCCATAAAACAATTTCTGTATCAGGCTCACATGCCACAAGAGTTAATTACACAATTCACTAACACACATTTTTCTTACCGGTGTCTCATAAATACTGAGCGTGTCTTGTGTCATTCTTGCAAAGAATTTTCCATCTTGACTCCACCTAAAATGAAAATGGTTGTGTTAATGATGGTCAGATATAAGTGGTTTCAATCTGTCAAGACTGAATAAGAAGCATACCCTCACACACTAATCAATCAAAAAAACACGCCTAAAAAACTAATTTCTCATTCTGCTAACAACAATTACACCTTATAATTGGACAATTTAACTGTGCAAAGACAGCTTGCATCAGTTGAATTGTATAACTTCCTTATTCTGATATGGCAAGTGGAGAGCCACACAACTTAGAATGTCATTTTCTAATTGACAAGTAAATATTGTTCAGCTTACAGTATGATTTAATGTGCAGCTGGTTTGCTAGCTTTATTAAAAATCTGACAGTCCACCATGTAATAAAAAAAAAAAACAAAACAGCATTAAATTGAATAACACTTCTAACTTATACAGTGTACTTTTGCTGTAAAGGAAGAATGTCCAACGAACCGTTTCTTGACATATTAGGGAAAGATTAGGTTGGAGAATTGCACCTTCTGCTGGAACACCCAATGTGGTACAGCTTTATATATTGTGCAAGCAAACTGAAGGTTGGGGGCAGAGAATAAGCTTTTAGCTACAAGAAACATTACTATGACACTGCCACTGCTTTGAAAATAAGCAAATAAAATCCTTTTCAGATTTTATTAAATTATAGTATATACTTTTATAGGCTGATTATGATAGTGCTACCACTTCAAGAATTATGATGTTGCTTATGTGGTCTTTGCATAGGTGTTCTTCCAGGTCCTCCAATTTTCAATTCATATGCCAAGACAAGCAAGTACGAAGAGCTGTGGATTCCAAATTGCCAGGCATCACCTTGAGCCAGAATTGGATTAAACAATTTTTAGAATTTGACATATTTCTTGAATTTACTGACATATAAAGCACTGAAAAACAGTCATCTTTATGATATGCCCAGTAGTTTTAGACTTTTACTGTATTAATGTAGTCTAATATGTCCTATTAGCATTATTATAATATGTTTCAAGAAGAAAGATATTGAAAAGATTATTGTAAGGAAATAGTGTAATAGAACATATGCCCACCTCAAGAAAACATTTCATCAAGCTTGGTAATATTCTTTTTACTGGCATAAAATGTTATATGATGTTGTTAATTAATGCTCAAAGTAAAATATAGACAGGCTTGACTATGTGGTAAAAAGTACCCAAAAACTACTTCAAATAAAACTTATACACTGTGCATCAGTGTCAAATTACAGCTTTTTAGTATCTTACAACCAAGAGTGATGTGGCACTCACTGATCCCTACGGATGACTCTTTATTTAGCTTACTTACGGTTCACTTAAATCATTTGTATTTCAGCATCTAACATTCAGTCAATGATTTCTGTATTACACCTTTGTCAAAAAATGCACTCTTAATAACTACATTTCTTGTAATTAATACGGTTATGACCAATTTTTAAAGAAAAAGCAAACTATAGTTTAAAGAAAAACATCCTCACCTAGTGCTTAAAGTGCCAGCCTCTTATTAGCATTAAATACCATTTACTGACGCTGTATTATTCTAATACAACTTTTTCTGAAGTTTCATTGATGAAGAACCAATCACTATTTTAATTAATTTATTCTCTTTTCATTCATTAGACTTGCTTCTTCCTTAACAAAAGGAATTCTTATATCTGAGTGAGGACTAACAAAAACGTCTTTTACTTGAGTCTTCAGACTTCTTTACAATTTTTTTTTTTTTTTTTGTTTACATACAGAATGACGGAATTTCGAGGCAAAGTAAACATAATAGCTATTAAAAAAATTAAACATACTTTGATAAAAATCAAAGATGACTTTTCAGTGACATACAGCACGTTTTCAGCCTGCTGAATTTGATCATTTATTACACTCACTTGAAGATTGGCCAATGTGCAGAACTTTCACAATGGAAACCTCTTTTCTTTTGTCCAGTCAAAACATCCCAGATAATGATAGCCTGAGGATCATCCTTTGTGTCCATCAGTGGACTAAAGGTGACCAGGTACCTAGGATTTGAAATAGGCAAAACAGGAATAAGATTATGTTTAAAAATCAAGATAAAATATCTGCACATTTGAATTAAGTTTAAAGGTAAACAAAACAAATGTTTGTTATTCATAATTCAATTACTCAGATTTAAATAGTTAACACAATATCTAAATTTTTAACAGCGTGGAGGTACATGCATGTGTTACACTTTCTTCAATGGCCATACTACACTACAATAAGATCAAACACTGTACCTTTCACATGGTGAGAAATCAATCAACTGTACTCCTTGATGACTGAATCTTTGGATTTGTTTGAATTTTTCTCCTCCCCACAGCGCAATACCCCTCTGATGGAATGTGGCAAGATATGTACCTTTAGGAGACCACCGTACATATGTCTCTGTCCACCGCTATATAAAAGAAAAAGAATGTGACTGAAAGACTGCCAGTAGATTATCCAATAGCATTACATATTGGTATTGTAAATGAAAAATGCAAAACCATAAAAAAAAGTATGAAAATTTTATGTAAAATGACAAAATAGCATTTTATAAACTACTTACTGCTCGCTCCTCAACTGTAATTGGCTCTTTAACATCATTGGCATAAATGCCTGTACGTTCTCCAGATTCAAAGATCACACTGTACTGATCTCTGCAGTCTGAGTCTTCCAACCAATGACGAACATTACCCTTTAAAATGAAAAGAAACAAAAAGCTGTAAAGACTGATCACCCTGCCACAAATTTTAGGGAGTATACTGCATGATTATTATTTTTTTAAATTTAATCAACACGTCTGACTATCTGTGCGACCCCCCCTGAGCATATCACTTTCCTTTCCCATGCTTCTGACTGTTTAAAAAATGTAAACCATTTTAATACAACAATGTTAAGTTTGTTACGATTGATATTTGGAATAAATACATTCCATGTGTGTTCTGTGTCTACAGTACAACAATTTGGGTAAATGTAGGATGACTGGAAATGAGAGGCAAGAAACGTTGAACACATAACTAGAACAGAATTTTACAGCAATAATGACAAAATGCTGATGTGAATTGTATAATGTGTGAAGACTTAAGTCCAAATATCAAATAAACACTTTCACAAAATGTGTAACAAAATAAATGTGCTTTTATTCAAGAATATAACCAAAGAAAAAGAAAAAATTCAATTCGCAATGGTGCTGTCAATGAGTAAAAACCCAAGTCCAAATATCAATTTACACCAAACTGACATGTCTGCTCTGCTGGTGTAGAGGTAAGAACTGCCGACTTCTAATCAAAAGGTTGCGGGTTCGAGCCCGGATTCTCCCAATTTTGAGTAATGAACTGCTATTATTACTATTTTCTAGTGTTAAGGATTGTGACAGGAGGTTCTCCTGCAACAGTTCAACACTCCATCCTAAAGCACATGCTTTCAAGTCATACTAACTTCTGAAAATAAGACCAAAATTTACCAATGAACAGTGGAAAACTGCAATAAAAAACTGATTACCACCTATTAGAGAATAAAATGTTTCACTTCATACCTCAAAAGTATACAGATAAAAAGATATTATAAAGAAAATGAGTAGAGAGAATTTCTGTACTTACAAAATCTTTAAATGGTTGTTTTTCTGGAGTTTCCCATTCATCACTTATGGTGATGTATCTAAAAAAAAAAAAAAGTCCAAATTCTCAGGGTTTATTTTTCCCTCATTCACACATGTTCACAGACAGTTAAAAGAAAAATGTAAATATACATATCCATCTATTTTCTAAATAAGCTTTATTCATTACGGCATCACAATGAGTCAGAGACAACACTGATGGTATCAAGCACAAATGATGCACCAATCAGGAAACTAACACATTTATTCATAACAGAGAATTTTGAGTAGCCAGTTAGCCAAATAAATACTGTAGGCATTTTGGAATAAACCTGATTTAATATAAAGACAAACAGGCAGAGAAGGAATATGAAACCTTCACACAGACAACAACCAAGCAAGGAACTTCATTCAGGTCCAAGGGGTTGTGAGGCAGGAGTTCTAACACTATGCCACAATGCCAAACATTACATATTATACAGTATATGCTTTGAAAGTTGGCCTCACCTAAATATATTTTAGACAAAACTTCCAGATGTATTATGGTTCATTTAAAGTGCATGCTTATGTAATGTCAAATTGTTTCATATTTATTATTTTGTGTTTTTAATTTTGTACAAGTGTGCTGAGCCTTGTTTTGGAGAACATTTCCATTTAAGAATAAACTGAACAGAAATTGAATCCAAGAGTATATTATAGTTACAAACGAATGAAATAAGTTGTTGTAAATAATTAAAAATGCTACGGACAATAATTGTTCTTGAACTATTGCAAAAACAAAACTGAATACTGATGGATATTAATCAATCTTTTTAAGATCAATATTATAACTTTAAATAATAGGAACGGAATTACTGAATATTCAACTGTTCATTTACTATTACTATTTTCGCCAAGAAAGAAGTCAGTGGGTGTGCTGCACATGAAAGCTGCAGTCATTTAAGATATTGATCTCTAAGAACATAGCTGTGTGTATCAGACATGGCATTATCTTAAAAGTCTGGGTAGCCAAAAAAAAAAAATACAGCCATATGAAAAAGTTTGGGAACCCCTCTCAGCCTGCATAATAATTGACTCTACTTTCAACAAAAAAGATAACAGTGGTATGTCTTTCATTTCCTAGGAACACCTGAGTACTGGGGTGTTTTCCAAACAAATATTTTTTAGTGAAGCAGTATTTAGTTGTATGAAATTAAATCAAATGTGAAAAACTGGCTGTGCAAAAATTTGGGATCGCCTTGTAATTTGGCTGATTTGAATGCATGTCACTGCTCAATCCTGATTACACCAAATTGGTTGGATTAGCTTGTTAAGCCTTGAACTTCATAGACAGGTGTGTCCAATCATGAGAAAAGGTATTTAAGGTGGTCAATTGCAAGTTGTGCTTCCCTTTGACTCTCCTCTGAAGAGTGACAGCATGGGATCCTCAAAGCAACTCTCAAAAGATCTGAAAACAAAGATTGTTCAGTCTCATTGTTTAGGTGAAGGCTACAAAAAGCTATCTCAGAGGTCTAAACCGTCAGTTTCAACTGTAAGGAATGTAATCAGGAAATGGAAGGCCACAGGCACAGTTGCTGTTAAACCCAGGTCTGGCATGCCAAGAAAAATACAGGAGCGGCATATGGGCAGGATTGTGAGAATGGTTACAGACAACCCACAGATCACCTCCAAAGACCTGCAAGAACATTTTGCTGCAGATGGTGTATCTGTACATTGTTCTACAATTCAGCACAATTTTCACAAAGAACATCTGTATGGCAAGGTGATGAGAAAGAAGCCCTTTCTGCACTCACGCCACAAAACAGAGGTGCTTGTTGTATGCAAATGCTCATTTAGACAAGCCAGATTCATTTTGGAACAAAGTGCTTTGGACTGATGAGACAAAAATTGAGTTATTTGGTCAGAACAAAAAGCGCTTTGTATGGCGGAAGAACACCGCATTCCAAGAAAAACACCTGCTACAGTCACAGAGTTGAAGTTAAGCAGGGGTTGGATATTCCCACAAGACAATGACCCAAAACACAGTTCAAAATCTACAAAGGTATTCATGCAGAGGAGAAATACAGTACAATGTTCTGGAATGGCCGTCACAGTCCCCCGACTTGAAAATCATTGAAAATCTATGGGATGATTTGAAGCAGGCTGTCCATGCTCAGCAGCCATCAAATTTAACTGAACTGGAGAGATTTTGTATGAAAGAATGGTCAAAAATACCTCCATCCAGAATCCAGACACTCATCAAAGGCTATAGGAGGCATCTAGAGGCTGTTATATTTGCAAAAGGAGGCTCAACTAAGTATTGATGTCATATCTCTGTTGGGATGCCCAAATTTATGCACCTGTCTAATTTTGTTATGATGCATATTGCATATTTTCTGTTAATCCAATAAACTTAATGTCACTGCTGAAATGCTACTGTTTCCATAAAGCATATCATATATTAAAAGGAAGTTGCTACTTTGAAAGCTCAGCCAATGATAAACAAAAATCCAAAGAATTAAGAGGGTTCCCAAACTTTTTCATATGACTGTGTGTGTATATATATATATATATATGTTCATAACTGCATTTTACATATGCTGAAAGATTGCAAGGATACAATGACTTCATTGCCAATGCAAATCCCACATTTCCATACAAGCAAACTCCACCAAAAGTCCTTAAAGGCCTAGGAATATTACATCCCATTGCACATGTTGCACAGGTGGAGCTTGCACTGAGCATAACAGTAAGAAAGCACCTGACCCCACATTTAACAAGAGTGTGATTTACGGTTTATGAAATACACTAAGACACAGGTAACAAGTACTTTTTATACAACAGCAAACTCAATTTCTTTCCACATTTTTTTTTCAAATTTTGTATACCTTCTGGCTAACATTTATTAAGTAGTCAAGTCTATGAAAAGTTTTTAGTAACAACCAATTTAAAAGTAATCTGTGCTAAATTTGTTTTAGTAGGACATGCTGAAGATAATTCTGAATAATGAACTGAACTACAGTATTTGAATCTTTCTAGAAAACAGAGGGTATAGTGGACCAGCTCTATACCCTTAGCAGGGTCCTGGAGGGTGCATGGGAGTTTGCCCAACCAGTCTACATGTGTTTTGTGGACTTGGAAAAGGCATTCGACCGTGTCCCTCGGGGAATCCTGTGGGGGGTACTCCGAGAGTATGGGGTACCGGCCCCCCTGATAAGGGCTGTTCGGTCCCTGTACGATCGGTGCCAGAGCTTGGTCCGCATTGACGGCAGTAAGTCGAACCCTTTTCCAGTGAGAGTTGGACTCCGCCAGGGCTGCCCTTTGTCACCGATTCTGTTCATAACTTTTATGGACAGAATTTCTAGGCGCAGCCAGGGCGGTGAGGGGGTCCGGTTTGGTGGGCTCAGGTTTGGGTCACTGCTTTTTGCAGATGATGTTGTCCTGTTTGCTTCATCAGGCCGTGATCTTCTGCTCTCTCTGGATCGGTTCGCAGCCGAGTGTGAAGCGGCTGGGATGAGAATCAGCACCTCCAAATTCGAGACCATGGTCCTCAGCCGGAAAAGGGTGGAGTGCCCTCTCAGGGTTGGTAGCGAGATCCTGCCCCAAGTGGAGGAGTTCAAGTATCTCGGCGTCTTGTTCACAAGTGAGGGAAGAATGGAGCGTGAGATCGACAGGCGGATCGGTGCGGCATCCGCAGTAATGCGGGCGCTGCATCGGTCTGTCGTGGTGAAAAAGGAGCTGAGCCGCAAGGCAAAGCTCTCAATTTACCAGTCGATCTATGTTCCTACCCTCACCTATGGTCATGAGCTATGGGTAGTGACCGAAAGAACGAGATCGCGAATACAAGCGGCTGAAATGAGTTTCCTCTGCAGGGTGTCTGGGCTTTCCCTTAAAGATAGGGTGAGAAGCTCAGTCATCCGGGAGGGGCTCAGAGTAGAGCCGCTGCTCCTCCGCATCGAGAGGAGTCAGATGAGGTGGCTCGGGCATCTGATCAGGATGCCTCCTGGACGCCTCCCTGGTGAGGTGTTCCGGGCACGTCTAACCGGGAGGAGGCCCCGGGGAAGACCCAGGACACACTGGAGGGACTATGTCTCTTGACTGGCCTGGGAACGCCTTGGGATTCTCCCGGAAGAGCTAGAAGAAGTGGCCAGGGAGAGGGAAGTCTGGGCATCTCTGCTCAAGCTGCTGCCCCCGCGACCCGACTTCGGATAAGCGGGAGACAATGGATGGATGGATAGAAAACAGAGCGAAAGATTGCAGCTTACCCAATTTTAAATATTTTTCACGGATTGGAGTTTGGTTTAAACACAGTTACAGTGAATTCAGTACAGCAAAAAGTTCAAAGAAGACCACCATAATATATTTGCTTTGAAATTATATTAATTTCCTATGTACCTTAATAATTTACTTGACAATTTATTTTTGCTTGTTTTTAAACTTAAATTGAATTAACTACATTTTTTATTTGAAGCTCAATGTGGCCCGCAAAAGAATGACAAAAGTAGAAAAGTGTATATACATTTAAATCATTAGTAAATAAACTGTTCATTGGAACTTACTTGTCAAAATCGGTGAAGACATTGACCCTGAAAGTATGTTGTTTGTCTAGCTTGTACCCATCTGCATTTTTCACAGCTTCAAGAGCATTTGCAGGAGATGCATACTCCAGAAAAATATACCTACACATCGGATAGATAACATCAAACCAACAAGTACATTACTATAAAATATACTGATAATTTCTGTAAAAATATTACTTTTTTGGTATAACAAAAAATGAACCTGACCAAAGATCCCCTTTTGTAAAACACAGAGTTGCTGGATTCAAAACTGTCCAATAAGAAGAATAAATCTGAGCACTGTCACCTTTTAACATACGTCAATACATAAAAAACATTTTGTTTGTGAAAAGTAAAATCATTTCAAAAAAATAAGTCAGTTATATTTAGGAGCAATGACCCACACTTCTCAGAATATATGAACCATTTCTCAAAAAATACCTTAATATGGTGCAAGTATGTAGTACTTTGTAAGATAAGTATCTTGTAAAGATACAGTTACTACATATACTGTACACTACTGTTATGCACAGACAATGGCAATTTTGAAACACTTCTACAATCTAGCCTATTCTGTGGATCAATCCATAATGGTACACAATGGTGGTGGAACAGTATAGGGAATGTTTTCTTCGAGCACATTAGGCTTCTTAATATCAACTGGGTGTCATCTGAATGCCATAGAGAACCTAAACATTGCTCCTGACAATGACCTTCCTATTATAGCTACACTCTACCTTTTTTTAAATGGATTTTTCCAGCAGAATCATGTACTATGTCACAAAGCATTGATCATCCCAAGGTAGTTACATGCATGTGACAGTATCTTTAGAGCCTAACTGCCTGCACACAGTGTCCAGATCGAAAATTGAAAAGTGCATCTTTGGGATGAGATAAAATGGGAAGCAGGCAACAGGATTGTGTGGCCAAAAAAAAAAAAAAAAAAGCCCAAAAATGCTTCTGCCACTTCAATGCCTCCATGTTTTAAAGTAGTCAGATTGTTCTGGAGACAAATGGGGGTTCCACCAAGTACTACATTAGTGCAACTTTAGTATGGCAAGTTTTGATTCTAGTCAGTTCTGAATACACAACTATTTTATTCCACTTCTTCAGCAACTTGGCCACAATCATATACCTGAGACAAAAATATTTTGATAAAAGATTGTCAAAATTTTCATGAGATATACTAACCCCTTAGTTTTCCCATCAAACTCCGGGTAATAATCATTGGTGATTTTCCCAAATTTTGAGAAAATTTTATGTATGACATTTTTCAACTTCTCTAATCGTTCTGGTCCAACTTGAGGGACATTGTCGACTACAATCACCGAGTCTATTCCATCAGCCTCCTGGGGTCTTTCTCTTAAAATATCCTCCAACAGTTCTAAATTATCCAAAAAATAATAATAAAGAAAAAAAAAATTAGGACTCACAAGGAAATGTGTCTAAGCAGTGTACAATTCTTAACACAATAGTATCAAGGCTTCTTAAACTATTATGCTAGCTAGCGCATGCATAGATAGATAGATAGATAGATAGATAGATAGATAGATAGATAGATAGATAGATAGATAGATAGATAGATAGATAGATAGATAGATACTTTATTAATCCCAATGGGAAATTCACAAGCGACATATCAGTAGGATTTCAGTAAAATAAACAGTTTTAGTGAAAGTTTTTTCTTGTTTTACTTCTCACATCTTTTTTTTTTTTTTTGATAATTAGCATCAAGCTCAGAGATGTTTGCTAATTACTTTGCCTTGAACGTGACCTTTATTTAAAGTAAACCTACTTTAAGAGGTTATTCCACATTATTATGTAAGTAATAGTCCTCATGCAACATGGGAACGTAGAAAGATCCTTCTTAAGTGTGAAATAGTCCAGTGACTTGCAAAAGGCATTAAAACAACAGACATTTCACAAAAACTGAAGAGAGACCATTGAACTGTGAAAAGTTCTGCGAGTGATTCAGTTCACAGACGAATTTGATCAGAAAAAGGCTGCCTTTTGGGTGCCTAAGGGTGAAAATGACCACCACAAAATATATGGAGCCCCTAACTGATCATTTCTTGCCATAGTATAAAAAGAAGAACTGTGCCTTCCAGAATTTTTTTTTTTTTTAATTTCACCTTATACAATTTCCTGTATTAGAAATTTGTTAGTTTTCGCATATCCCATGGGGTTAGAGCACAGGGTCAGCCATTATACAGCGCTCCTGGAAAACATGCAGATAAGGGGCTCTGCTCAAGAGCCCCGCAGAGTTGGATCTCTTTTGTTAGTTACAAGGCCCAGCAACCTTCTGGATACCAGCGCAGATCCGTAGCCTCAGAGCCACCACTCCATGTAGGACAACGCACCATCCCGTGTTGCACATAGCACCATTGACTACTTGGCTGCTATGGACATAAATGGAGGTTAGGACACATATGGCCACCATCATCTACTGACCTCAACCCTAATCCTTAAAAGAAAGCAGCTCTAGGAGGCACAACTGGCATCCTCAAATTAAATACTGGCACAAACTATACACAGACTTATAAGCTCAACAAATGAGAGTTGGCAAAAATCATATTAAAGAACTGTATGTGTGTGTGTATATATATATATATATATATATATATATATACAGTGATCCCTCGCTATATCGCGCTTCGCCTTTCGCGGCTTCACTCTATCGCGGATTTTATATGTAAGCATATTTAAATATATATCGCGGATTTTTTGCTGGTTCGCGGATTTCTGAGGACAATGGGTCTTTTAATTTCTGGTACATGCTTCCTCAGTTGGTTTGCCCAGTTGATTTCATACAAGGCACGCTATTGGCAGATGGCTGAGAAGCTACCCAGCTTACTTTTGTTTCTCTCTCTCTCTCTTGCGCTGACTCTCTCTGATCCTGACGTAGGGGGATTGAGCAGGGGGGCTGTTCGCACACCTAGACGATACGGACGCTCGTCTAAAAATGCTGAAAGAGTTGCTACCTTCTGTGTGCAGCTGCTTCGTGAAGCGACATGCATACTTAAAAGCTCGAAGGGCACGTATTGATTTTTCAGTTTGTTTTCCTCTGTCTCTCCCTGCTCCTGACGGAGGGGGTGTGAGCTGCCGCCTTCAACAGCTTTGTACCGGCGGTGCTTCGCATACTTAAAAGGCAAACAGCCCTATTGATTTGTTTGGTTTTCTCTCACTTTCTGACATTCAGTGCTCCTGACACGCACTCCTTTGAAAAGGAAGATATGTTTGCATTCTTTTAATTGTGAGACAGAACTGTCATCTCTGTCTTGTCATGGAGCACAGTTTAAACTTTTGAAAAAGAGACAAATGTTTGTTTGCAGTGTTTGAATAACGTTCCTGTCTCTCTACAACCTCCTGTGTTTCTGCGTAAATTCTGAGACCCCAGCATGACAATATAAAAATAACCATATAAACATATGGTTTCTACTTCGCGGATTTTCTTATTTCGCGGGTGGCTCTGGAACGCAACCCCCGCGATGGAGGAGGGATTACTGTATATGTATATATATATATATATATATATATATATATATATATATATATATATATATATATAGTGGGTTGAAAAAGTATTCGACCCCCTAGACAAAGCTTAAATATCCTGTAATATTTTTCTTTGAAAATGCATCTTTCGTTTCGTACTGTTACAATACATTTTCACTAAAAAATCCTGAATATCAAAATTATGCTGCAACAACAAAGAACATATCAGTGAAATCTGCCATTGAATAAGTATTCAACCCCTAATAGCTTGGAGACTGTATGATTGTTAACAATGCAATAAGGGTAATGAAAACAGATGTAAACAATCAATTAATCCTCTAGCTTGTTGACTGATCTAGAAGTGATTATTTAGGCAAGTCCTTAGGAACATACAACTAAGAAATCAGCACAAGTGGCTAATTTGGTGAAACCTCAAAAACTGACAAAAATGAAGACAAGGGAACTTTCTAATGACTTGAGAACCACTGTGATTAAGAAGTTTAAAGATGGCAATGGTGCCAAGAACATTGCCAAGCTCCTTAGCCTCAGTGTGTCCACTGTGAAGGCCATCATAGTGAAGTGGAAGACAAATGGAAGCATAGTGAACTGGCCTAGGTCAGGCCGCCCAGTTAAAATAAAGAAAATGTCAAGAAAACTAGTCAGAGAAGTAAGAGCAAATCCTAAGGTGACTCTCAGTGACCTGCAAAGCTCAGTATCTGCAGCTGGAGTGGATGTGCACAAGACTGCAATATCGAAGGTTTTGCACAGAGAGGGGCTGTATGACAGTTGCCTTAAGAAAAGCCACTACTAAAAAAAATGTCATCTGAAAGCTCGATTAGAATTCGCTAAGACATCTATATTGACAAGAGTCCTGCATTCCGGAGTTATGTACTTCGGTCTGATTAGACCAAAATTGAACTTTTTGGCCTCAGCACAAAGGCATTTGTCTGGTGGATGGAAGGGACTGCCAGTGATCTGGCAAACGCCATACCTACCATCAAACATGGTGGGGGGAGCATCATGATTTGGGACTGCTTCTCTAGGACAGACGCTGGGTCCCTTGTCCGTATTGAAGGAAGAATGGATAGTAAGAGGTATATCCAGATATTGGATGAAAACCGTCAAATGTCAGCCATGATGCCACCACTTTCAGCAGGACAATGACTTGAAACACTGTGCAGAAGTAACCAAAGCAGGTTTTGCAGTGGCCTAACCAGAGTCCGGATCTGAATGGGATTGAAAATTTGTGGCGTGATCTCAAAATTGCAGTTCACAAACGAAAGCTTTCAAACTTTGCCCAGTTGGAATAGTTCTGCAAGGAAGAATGGGAAAAATTGCCTCCATCCAGATGTGCTAAGCTTGTAGATAGCTATCCAAAGTGACTGCAAGCAGTTATTGCCACAAAGGGTGGTGCTACCAAGTATTGACTGTGTGTCATGTGGAGAGGTCAATTACTTTTTCAACAGCATTTTTCACAACACGACTGTCAATTTGCATCTGTTTAGTTAACCAAGCTCTAAATGTTTCAAAATATGTACACAGAGAAATAAAAGTTCACTGTGATACTCTGCATTTGTGATTTTTGTAGGTTGTAATAATGTAAGATGGAAATACGGTGGCTTTCCAGAAGGGGTCGAATACTTTTTCAACCCACTGTGTGTGTGTGTGTACACATATATACACACACACATATTTTATATATATATATATATATATATATATATATATATATACACACACACACACACACATATTAATATGTAACTTGATCTGAAAATGTTTTGAATTGCATTTTATTTTTGAAAACATTATCTCTTCATGCAGCAAATACAACAGATGTTGGTTTCAAGTTCATTCTGATCTACTGAATGTTTCCAAATTGTATTTTACATAGTAATATGGAACAATGTATTTGGTGTTCTGTTAAAATACTACAAACAGCTGTTCTCATTATCAGTAGTTTTGATAGTAATAACATCCACTTACTATTTAGGAAAAACAAAAATAGCATGTGCATAATCATTTGGAACATAGTGTAGATTAATTCATAAGAATGGTCCAAAGTTCATTTTGCATTAAAAGAAGCTTTTAAACGCAAGATGGGATGCAGGGTTTTTTTTTCCAGAACGCGGCCAATCCTCGTTTACCCAAAGCACTCTTACTTACCGTACAAACGTAAAATGAAAACATCTGCTGGCATTTCAAGCCAACTGACAAACACCCATGGCTTGTCAGCACCCTGCATTGGAGTAAGTTGGTTAAAGAATATACAGACGGGTGGATGGATGTTTCCAAACACAATGATGGTTTCTAAAAGTAATCGTGATTACAAGAGGTTGATGAACTGAAGCAATCTCTATCTGGACATGATACAGAAATAACAGTACGGTCTGGCAATTAAGCTATTCAGTAACATTATGCAACTGTGGCCCTCCTTTCTTTTCATAGTTGAGATTCATTAATAACACCGGACAATGATCATTTTACTGATGGGATGCACACAGGAGCATAGTATTACCTCTCCAAACTCAAGCGCCCCCTGTAAAACCAAGCAAGCACGGCCTAAATTATTATGCCGTCAAACTTGAGCCCCCAAGTGACAAGGCGATGTGCTCTCTAAATTTTTCACATGTAACATTTGTCCTAATATATCATACGTTCTCACATATTAGTTATAATACACTTCTTGTCGCAGCCTTGCATCCTTTCACGTTTACCAGGCCGCAGCGCTTTTCATACCTTGGTCACTTATGTCATCTACAAAATCTTCGGGGTCGCTGAAAGAAGGCTCATCACCTTCCTCAAAATCGGCTTCGGCCGCCATATTCTCTGTATGGATCATCTACTTCGCAATTCGCCTCACCGTTGCTTCAGATAAAGAATCGCGAAGAAATAAAACAGTAAATTCGTTAGCAGGCCATGTGCGCGACACCCGGCGCCCAGCTAGACTAAGCTGGGAAAAGGACTGGACCTCTTCGACAGGGCGGGAGGTAGAGCTAGGTAGTAAAGAGTTGTACAGTTTTAAATGTATAATTTCCAAGTTCATATCTACATAAGAAAATGGCTTAAAACGGAATAATATTTTGGCATCGATCCATTCCTGCAGATTAAATCAAAATGAAAGTTGGCTAACAACGACTTTTAAAACTCAAATTTCCCCTTCGTCATATTGGATTGTTCCAAAGATGGACGCGCCCTGTACGTTCAGAAGAAGTAAAACGAATGTGTTAAAGAAGAGAAGGAGGGCCTATCTGTACTCGTTGAACTGGAGGAGTTCCATTATCTGTCAAGTTCAGCGTCTGTGTGCATCTTATTGTAGCTAAGGAATATCAGGATACTTGGCAATGCACAGACGATATGCTTCGCTCCCTGAATGGTCTATGTACGTCTAAAGGATCGTTTCTCATAACCATGAATTGCAATGACCTATACAGAGAGGTGGAGCTCTCCCTCACTCATTCATTCCCCAGACCAGCTTAGTTCTAGTCAGTGTCCCGAGTTACCTGCTACTGAGGAGAAAGGACCCTGGCACTGTCAGGAGCTGTGCCAAAAACCAACACTGGTGTGGATGCCAGTACATCGCAGGGCACTTCACGGATAACCTGCCAGGTTAGAGCTGTCAATAAGTCTAACAAGGACCACGTTACAAGGTAAGGGAATATTAAAAGGTCAGAAGAGAAGAGGAGGGAGCAGAAAAAGAAAGAAAATAATAATAAAAAGTAACAATACACAACAAGAATATACGAACGTCGCACAGACAGCATCCCTAGTTTGAACCTAGTTGTGAATGGCGGGTTTACTTGTATCTTTGATAGTATGCGTTTTCTCGTTTATGTTTGCCTTTTAACAAAAACACACGATATAGATAATTGACTGTCTGTATTGTAATGAATTAATTTGATTTTAACTAGAAACCAATTAGAAAGTGTACACATGATGTAACGTTCAGATGCATTCGAGGAGAAAGCTAACGGATATGAAAGTTGTAGAATTTATCATTTTTTAGTTAATTCGTTCAGTTATCACAATTGTGTTTATTAAAAATTGGAATTAGCATCCGGACTCAACGTCTCGGAAAGAGCACGGTCTTTAAAACACACTGACATTTTGTACTGTTGTTTAATTTTTAATAATTAATGTTTTCCATCCATCCATCCTTTAATGATTAAATAACCCAATCTATCAGAGCCTATCCTGACAGAATCAGGGGCAAGGCAGATGTCAAACACAGACACAAAAAACTCTTAAAAAGACAAAAATAACATAAATTGGAAAAAAACAAAATCAAAGTGTTGCAACAACATTATAGCCACTACAGGTCACAAAATGTTTAGGTTTACTGTAAAATGGAGTCAGAGGAGCTGGACTTGTTTTTAGATACAGAGTTGATGTCCAAATCATAATCCAGTGACCCCCAGTTCTCTTTTTTAACACACTTTGAACACCAGTATTCGTGTTTGCAGAAAGCTGCATTTCTTGCTAAGATGTATTCAAGCCAGATACACTTTGCATCCCAAACAAAAACACTGAGTTTTCAGACAATTCTAATTGTTACAGATTTTGTTGTGATGGTTGACCAAATTCATCCTAAACAGCAGTCTCTGGAGCGCCTGGTTTCAACTCACATCGGATAACAATCATTTTTCTTCAAATATGGTTTATTTGTTGAAATATTTTGTCATTGCGCTTTGTTTTGTCATGTTTCATAAACCAAAGTTATTTAAAAGGAAACCGCCACAGCAAATAACGGTCATAGTGGATGGGCATAAGACAAGCTAACTGGGTCTCTATTTAAAGTAAATGTTTGTAAGATTAATTTATCTGCTGGTGACATGGTGGGTGGTGCAGTGGTGCTGCCTCACAACCACAAGGAGACTGATGTTCCTGTTGGAGTAATTTACACCAACTGGTGCAGGCTCTCCATAGCAAGTCCATGTTTATGTTTGAAATGGATTTGTTTTTCAGTGTTTCCATAAATCGTCTAGGGTCATCTGCAATGGAGACGGAATGCATCATGCTGTTACCCTCAGTCTGTGCAGTATTAGCCAACCCAGAGCTGCCAATTCCTGATGACACATGTCTAGAAAAGCTTCTGGACTGGTTCAAAGTGATGACTTGTAAAGGTACGTATACCGTTTCAGTGATGTTTTACTTGAACTGCATGGTCAGTGCTAAAATGCTACATTATTTCACTAGAAAATCAAACCTACCTCTGGAGAGTATCTCCCCTTGTCATTCATAAAAGACGAATGAAGTCATTATTTAAATTGAGGCAAACAGTCCTTCAAAATATGAAACTTACATGTTCAAAAGAATTGTATCAGGTTAATGTCAACTGAGTGAACAAAGTCTGATGTACACAATGAAAGTAGAGTACTAGTCAATGAGTAGTTTTTTAAAATGGTGACGCTACCTTACCGCTCCAGGAGACGGGGTACAAATCCCAGACTTGGTCACTGCCTGTGTGGAGTTTGCAAATTCTCCCCATGCTCCCATATATTTTCTTCTGGGTTTGCTGACGGACACAAAGATTAACTGGTAACTAATTTGCTGCCACGTGAGAAAGTGTGGATTTGTTTGTGAGTTCACCCAACATTCTTTCCACAGTTGCTCTCCATGTAGTTGGTTGTGGGTGACAGCGCCTGTCCCCTGAGCTGGATAAGTGGACACAGTAGATGGGTAGAACTTTGTTTTTACTTTTCATATAAATTTTCTTTATGCATTTAACTCTATGTTTACCTTTTGTATTTAATTTTTAATAATGATCATAAAACTTATTTTTTATGTACTGTATATCTAATATATTTATCTTAATTTTGTAGTTCTCTTTGTTTCTCTGAATTTTCTGTGTTCATCTTTTTGACACACTTTTACCTGTTGATGTTCAATTTTTTTGTAAAATAAAATGTCTGATCATGATCTGACCAGGGGCCTCATGTATAACGGCGTACGTAGAACTCACACTATAACATGTCGTAAGCACAAAAGCAGGAATTTGAGTATGCACAGAAAAATCCAGATGCATAAATCTGTGCGTTCGCCAACTTCCACGTTCTTCCGCTACATATACCCGATCAGCGTGAAAAGTAATGCACGTGCACGTGCCTGCTGCCCCACTCCAGCTCCTCCCAGAATTACGCCTCTTTGAATATGCAAATCAATATAAATAGCCCTTAAGCTCAGCATTCTGTGAAAAGACAATGGGAAAAGCATGGGGGGAAAAATAGAAGAATTTCAGCGAATACCAAGTGGAGGCAAGGAAAAACTTACTATTCGTTGGTTTAAACAGTGATATAATCAACAAAAGGAAGTTGATAGAGTGACATATAGTGTCGGAGAAACTCGAAAGCTCAAGTTCACAAAGTCGCACAGTGCCCAAAATAAAAAAGAAGTTGTCACATATCAAAGTCGCCATGAAAAGGCGAGTAGTAGCCCACCGTCAGAGTGTCACATGAAAGCTTATTAGGGTACAGAGAAAAAAAATAGGCACACAGTGGGGGGGGTGTGGGGGGGGGGGGGGCTCGAAATGTCAACTTTAATCTCGAAATTTACACCTTAATCATGTAGTTTGTTTTGTCATTAAAGTAGAACATCATATACTTCATCTTAAAATTGTTTAATTTAGTAGTTTCTCAAATCCCATCGTAACTAAAGTAGCACGTTAAATGCTTTGTTTTGTATCTGATCTTCTATGTGCTCTATGTGTGTGAATCACTACGTGCTTCTGGGCTTTCTCTTCCTCCGACAGGACACAGAATCCATTACATTTGTAATATTACAGCTCTCTGAATAATTAAAATACTGAGATGTATACATGATATCTTTTTCATGATGATAGGAATGAAAGCATGTTATTAAAATGGGAACACTGTGGCGCAGTGATTGTTCATGTCTCACGCAAGATGCTTGCTGCGCCATGTGTGACCTTCAATGAAGTAATTTATTGCAGCAGTACTGTCTCTTTCAAACGTACTAACCTCCAATTCTTGTCCTCACTTTTCTTTCTCCAAATACCCAATTGCCATACAATCAGCTCTGTAATAGAGGTTAAGCCATCTGTAAGCTTAGAACAATGATTCTTCAAAACGTTTAGGGAACATTGAAATATCTTCATAGTACGTGTTTAATTATTCTATCCATACTGAGAAAAGCGCTATATAAATGTAATGAATTATTATTGTTTTCTATCCTTTCAGTGTTGCGCGAGGCAGGAACAATCCGTGAACTAGCTAGCGCTGCGGCACCGTGTCCTCACATGTTTTATTATTAACAATATAGATTATTTAAATGAAGTTAAAGTTTTATCTGTATAATATAATCAGCATATTTTGCTGCATTTCATCTTAAAAATGATATCGTCATCATATGTAAATACGTGCTTTATAAAGTGGCTCAGGTTGTGTAATATAACTGTAGTGCAAGTTTACAGTGAGGTGATTGTACTTATAAGTACTAACAGTTCTACAAGGAGCACATGATGGACTGATTGAGTACATTTAAAGTTCTTGGAATGAAACTGTTTCGGTACCAAGAGGTTCATATAGGAAAGGCTCTGAAGAGTTTTGCTGTGGCTGAGGCAGCGTGTGCTTGATGCTGTATACCGATAATTCTCTTTCCGATCAGCTGCTGCTGTGATTCCAAACTCAGATACAGTGATATAAATACTCCGAGTGGTGCAGTGAGAGTAATATGGAAAAAGATGATCCGCTGTGGCAACCCCTAACGGGAGCAGCTGAAAGAAGAAAAAGAAGGTGCAGTCAGAGTAACAACACTAAAGCAGTTATGGTATTTGGAATACTATGGCTATTCCCTGGACCATTATATTGTTACAGGTTAATTACAATCGGATGCATTACACTAATAAACAATATGCAGTTAATTTCAGTGTATTTATTAAGCCGTGTCAGGAATGTGGATCTAAGAATGAAAGGGTAACCACACAGGAACAGTAGCACTGCTTTGACGCTGGGTGCCGCCAGTCTGCAAAACCGAGCAGAGAACTTGCATACACCAGGGTATGAGGAACCGTGGAAATGTGCGTGGCTTTACGCCAAGTTTAGGTTTTATACATCGCGATTTCAGCGTGGAAACGTTCGTACACAACATTTCTGTGCTTACGCACCGTTTATACATGAGCCCCCAGATGAACATGATTGTTTATGCTCTTTTTTCTTGTTTTTAAATGTGTTCAAATACAGTGCATCCGGAAAGTATTCACAGCGCATCACTTTTTCCACATTTTGTTATGTTACAGCCTTATTCCAAAATGGATTAAATTAATTTTTTTCCTCAGAGTTCTACACACAACACCCCATAATGACAACGTGAAAAAGTTTACTTGAGGTTTTTGCAAATTTATTAAAAATAAAAAAAAACCTGACAAATCACATGTACATAAGTATTCACAGCCTTTGCTCAATACTTTGTCGATGCACCTTTGGCAGCAATTACAGCTTCAAGTCTTTTTGAATATGATGCCACAAGCTTGGCACACCTATCCTTGGCCAGTTTCGTCCATTCCTCTTTGCAGCACCTCTCAAGCTCCATCAGGTTGGATGGGAAGCGTCGGTGCACGGCCATTTTAAGATCTCTCCAGAGATGTTCAATCAGATTCAAGTCTGGGCTCTGGCTGGGCCACTCAAGGACATTCACAGAGTTGTCCTGAAGCCACTCCTTTGATATCTTGGCTGTGTGCTTAGGGTCGTTGTCCTGCTGAAAGATGAACCATTACCCCAGTCTGAGGTCAAGAGCGCCCTGGAGCAGATTTTCATCCAGGATGTCTCTGTACATTGCTGCAGTCATCTTTCCCTTTATCCTGACTAGTCTCCCAGTTCCTGCCACTGAAAAACATCCCCACAGCATGATGCTGCCACCACCATGCTTCACTGTAGGGATTGTGCCAGGTTTCTTCCAAACGTGACGCCTGGTATTCACACCAAAGAGTTCAATCTTTGTCTCATCAGACCAGAGAATTTTGTTTCTCATGGTCTGAGAGTCCTTCAGGTGCCTTTTGGCAAACTCCAGGTGGGCTGCCATGTGCTTTTTACTAAGGAGTGGCTTCCGTCTGGACACTCTACCATACAGGCCTGATTGGTGGATTGCTGCAGAGATGGTTGTCCTTCTGGAAGGTTCTCCTCTCTCCACAGAGGACCTCTGGAGCTCTGACAGAGTGACCATCGGGTTCTTGGTCTCCTCCCTGACTAAGGCCCTTCTCCCCCGATCGCTCAGTTTAGATGGCTGGCCAGCTCTAGGAAGAGTCCTGGTGGTTTTGAACTTCTTCCACTAATGGATGATGGAGACCACTGTGCTCATCGGGACCTTCAAAGCAGCAGAAATTTTTCTGTAACCTTCCCCAGATTTGTGCCTCGAGACAGTCCTGTCTCTGAGGTCTACAGACAATTCCTTTGACTTTATGCTTGGTTTGTGCTCTGACATGAACTGTCAGCTGTGGGACCTTATATAGACAGGTGTGTGCCTTTCCAAATCATGTCCAATCAACTGAATTTACCACAGGTGGACTCCAATTAAGCTGCAGAAACATCTCAAGGATGATCAGGGGAAACAGGATGCACCTGAGCTCAGTTTTGAGCTTCATGGCAAAGGCTGTGAATACTTATGTACATGTGCTTTCTCAATTTTTTAAATTTTTAATAAATTTGCAAAAATCTCAAGTAAACTTTTTTCATGTTGTCATTATGGGGTGTTGTGTGTAAAATTCTGAGGAAAAAAATGAATCTAATCCATTTTGGAATAAGGCTGAAACATAACAAAATGTGGAAAAAGTGATGCGCTGTGAATACTTTCTGGATGCACTGTAATAAAATCAACTTGCAAGAATTCAGTAAAGAAATAAACTTGTTTTTTAATCAAGAGGAGTTACACATAAAAAAAAATTACAAAATGTTTAGATGTGTGCATGCTGTCTTTTTTATCAGCAATGCAATTGTGGACACCATGGAGAACCCTAACTGGTCAATTTAGAAATTGCAATTCATTCTGCTATAACATGATTTGTAATATTATAATGTTTTCTTATACCAGGGCAGTACAGTGCCATTATTTGTAGCACTGCTGCCTCATGGATTCACCGTTCTGAGTTTGAGTTGCATACTGTGATGTTGTCTGTGTGTTATTCCTGTGGGCACTCCAGGTTTTCTTCCACAGACCAAGGAGGTTAAAAAGAGAGATCTTGTGAGAGTATAGAGAAGTTTTGGGTGTGTGAATGAGTGGGCCCTGCTGTAGAGTCACAGGACTGTTTCCTGCCTTGCCCCCAATGCTGCTGGTATAGGCTATGGCCCCATGACCTTGAAACTGGATTGGAGCATTTATATTAATGATCCCGAAATTGACTCTCATTCATTTATTCAGTCTAAACAACCAGAGGTATGCAGGAGAATTTCACCATGGACAAAAAAATCTGTTTTATTAATTTTAACAAATAGTTTACTTTTACTGATGTTGTTATCCAGAACAATTTGAAAAAGTAAATAACTATGTCACAGTATTTTGCTCATTGTCAGTATTTTTTTTGTTGTAGCGCCAGTAGAGTCTCTGATGCAGCAGAATACTTGTTTGACCGAATTAATTGCTACAGTAATCAAACAAAAGGATCCAGAGCCCTGTATGCTCTCCTTCATCTTCAGATTAACTGGACTGCTTGCAGCATCAGTTGACGGATTCAGCTTTTTAGAGGTAGAGGAAATGTATTCTATAATCCTTATAAAACAGCCACTGCAAATGAGAATGAATTATGGCTTTGAAATACACTCACATGCAATAGAGAACTTGTATCCCTTTCTCTTTTCTTCCATAGCCCCTAGTTTATTTCTATTACTACGAAGAATCAAAATGTGTTTATCCATTCAATTGCTCCAAGATGCAGCATGTGGACTTGACTTTCTGTAAACAAAATGTGTAAATGTGATCAAATGGAATTACATACTTTTTTATTAATTTGGTATAGACTAATCAGTCTGCATTTTTGTTTCTTGTACATCCTCTACTAGCATTTAAGACTTCTGGGTGAAGTCTTTGGGAACAGGGAACTGATGCAGAAGAGGACTTGGGAAGATGCCACTGTGAGGTGTGGGTGGATCCATGGACTCCTGAATGCTGTGCAGAATTTGAAAGCCTTCCAGTTTATTTTGAAAAATGGCAAGTGTCTGATGTTTGGGTCTGACTTTAAATTTTAAGTAGAAACCAGCATTTTATTAATCAACACTATTTAAAACGTGGTGAACTTTTCAAAGGATTATACATAAATGTCTTTAGAACTTGTAAGATATACTGTAGTTGCACTATTAGTGAAATAATTTAATAGCAATAAAACATGTACAGTAATGTGCATGATTCGAATAAGATTATTTATCCACAGATAGTTTTGTTAGTACTGTCTGGGGTGAACTACATGCTTTAGAATAGCATTGTAATTATTTAAATAGCAGGTACTCAGTGGTGGATTTTGTAAAGCAATCAGAGGCAGTATGCCCTTAATGTTGTCGTAAGATTTACCTTGTGAATGTTCATATCTCTGGGTTTAAACCTGACATGGGGTTTGTAAAACAAACAGTGTTTGTAGAAAAAAACATAAATTGCAAATATTCTACTGTATGCCTTTCTCATTCATAATTTAACATTTGAATTAAAAAAAAAATAACTGCAAAAATAGAATCAACAACAGACCCTGCATATGTTCTGTCAGAAGCACGTAATTATGAATTCACCTTAGATTTGTAATTCTTCATTGAATCACTTGTCTCTTATTACTTAGTGAAATTTATGTTGCTTAGGTTTTTTTTTTTTTTTATATATATTTTTTTTAGAGCTTATTGAAGTCATCCTGCCACTTCAACAAGACTGCAGTCTTTTTGTCAGCTCTGCAGCGAGCCAGTTGTTAATACAACTGCTTACTCTTCCAGCACAGCAGTCTATGAATGCCCCTGTACTCCGTGGTGACGGTCATAGTTCTGATATGAAGGATCTGTTACAGAGCACCTCTAATGAGAATCATGAATGGACAGATGTGGTAAAACATATTGGTATGCATGTAGAAGAGACTCTTCTCTCGGGTGAACCTTTCCATATTGAACAGTCTTTGAAGCTGATGACTTTGGCTTGTAAGAGATGTGAGCCCTGGATTTTGCAGATATTGTGGGAGAAGGTAGTAGGACACATTGAGAGCTTGCTTGAAACACATCCGACTACTCTGACCCAGCCTTTAGTGGAGCTTTTACTTTCGGTGTCAAGGTAAAACACTTTCTCATGACTGTGAATACTAACCACTGTACAATCAAGACAACTGCACTGTTATTTCTTGTACCCTTACAATGGCAGTCTAAATGAGGGAATTCAGTAATCGTGGAGGTATTATCTGGGAATTTCTAAGATTACATCTTGCCTGAAGAAGGGGCCTGAGTTGCCTCGAAAGCTTGCATATTGTAATCTTTTTAGTTAGCCAATAAAAGGTGTCATTTTGCTTGATTTTCACTAAGATTATACAAAAAGTAAAGAGAGAGTTCACCATCCTGTAAGAAATACTACATGTTATTTTTGTTTTAAAATAAACTACCACTGCCTCGCAGTAAGGAGATCTAGGTTCGCTTCCCAGGTCCTCCCTGAGTGGAGTTTTCATGTTCTCCCTGTGCCTGCGTGGGTTTTCTCCGGGTGCTCCGGTTTCCTCCCACAGTCCAAAGACATGCAGGTTAGGTGCATTGGTGATCCTAAACTGTCCCTAGTGTGTGCTTGGTGTGTGTGTGTGTCTCCTGTGGTGGGCTGGCGCCCTGCCCGGGGGTTTGTTTCCTGCCTTGCGCCCTGTGTTGGCTGGGATTGGCTCCAGCAGACCCCCGTGACCCTGTAGTTAGGATATAGTGGGTTGGGTAATGGATGGATGGATAAACTACCACAGCACATGGGCAAAGGCTTGAAGATATATCAAAACCATGAAACAGTCAAATACTTGCAGAACGATTTAGCAAATCATTTTGCCAAAAAGACGGTCTGTCTGTTCAAAAAAAGATGAAAAGAGTGGATGTGCTTCTAGATAGATAGATACTTTATTAATCCCAGGGGGAAATTCACAATTCTAGGTCTTCTATAAGAAAGAAAATGGTTGTTGTGCCATCATATGACCTCCCCTCACGGAAGACATGCTAACACAGCCATCTTTGGTCCCTGGACCATTGGAAAAATACCATCCAAACAATGCAAAAAAGAAAAAAATATGAATGAAAAGTATAAAAACATGTCAAAATACATTAAACCTGCTGTAAAACCTGGCACTGGGACAGGCTAATGTTCCTGTAGACCTGAAATTGCAGTAAGCGGGTTAACTTCAGTTAATGGATGGATTAATTTTTAAAAAACTGGTTTTTTTTTAAATTATGTTTTCATTTGACCAAATTTTGAACGTTCCATTAATCTACAAACAATGATTTTTTTAATGTTTAGAAGCACTAATAAATATGTTTGATTCATTATGGTATGTGTTACAGATATACTTATCGTGAGACACACTTATCATGATTCCAGGATTCATTTGGTTTTCATTATGAATCTGCAATTGACTTTTCTAGGACCCCTATATACCAAGAAGCTGACTCCACGATTTCTACCTTACTAATGCACTTTCTCCGGACTATTAGTCCAGCACAAGCTGGGTCTTTGGCATCAGGAATTTTGAATCTGAAGAACTGGTAAGTTAAAGGGAAAATCTGTTTGATAATTAACTGTTGTCTTAGTTTAAGCTGTTAACAATGTCTTCTCAATTTTTGTAATCTACAGCCCGCAAAGCCTAGGTATGTCAGCTATCAGTGTGATCCTTCATCCTTTGGAGTTTATACTTTATTCAGCTAGTCAGCAGCCACAGGATCCAGGTACATTTTCATACAATGCAGATATTGATTTCACCAAAGCCTTATTGGGTATTGGCTCTGACAATTCTTGCAAATTTCAAATAAGATGAAAACTCTTGAATGCCTATGTAATGACTGTAGTAGGAGGATGAAAATAAGTTTTGAGGAAATAGACAGCACTTACTTAATTATAAACAGATAAATAATAACAATAACTCATATCAAGTGTTTGAGATACAAAAGTTTAAAATGAAACCAATAATGAATGAATAACAATATTTAACTTATAGGCCTACTTGAAACACGTTTTTATGAAGACATGACTATTGAAGAGCAGCTATGCAGAAAAACATCCTGTATTGCACTCTTGGGCAACTCACTTTCTCATATTCATGAACTTTTAGAAATTGTAAGTAAAATTGATTGAAATATATGTTTACTTTAAATGATCACAGGCATAGTACATATTTTTTTCTGTTTTGTCATTTAATTCCATTTAAGGCAAAAATAGTAATAACTGTATGCTATCCATTCCTTATTTTTAATACTGAAGCACAAATATAAACTCAGCATTTCTCGAAAGAGTAAATCCCGTGGACATTTTTTAATGGTGCTGCAGGCATTGATTGAAATACTGATTGTTTCAGTAATAATTATTATACAAGGCACTTACTCAATAATGAAGTTAAGTTCTGCCACATTATGATTAGGCTATGCTGCTTTCTTTTCCAACAGGCGCAAATTAATCTTTTTTGATAGCCCAACAGGTAGAGATGAGTTCAAAAACACTTTATGGTTAGTCCACGGAGAATACAATTTGTATATGAAAGGTGGGTTGCCCCCTGTCAAAATCTTACAATAAAAAGGGACATGAGGTTGGTTAGCAAATAATCAGCACCTTTGAAAATAACCTGCTGGGCTGTCAGTAAGTGCACAGGGGATGTGTTTCCAAAGATGCTACTATAGGTGGATTTTGGATTTGTCATTGACTGAAAGAGTCCTCTGTTCACAGACCATGATTCTCAAATAACCGCACAGACTACGTGTTGTGAATTCCTTACAATGAGATATTAGGATAATTATTAAAACTATGCTCAAGCTTTTATTTTGCTGAGATAACATAAACATAATTGAATGCAATGCATTATTTGTAGAAATTGGATTAAATAAGTATCTATTCATTTTTAACAGACCTAGCATTGGGAACATTGCAGGGAACAAGCCAGGTTAGGAAGCCAGTTGAAATAACATCCATTTCATAAAAAATCCATCCATTATCCAACCCGCTCTATCCTAACTTCAGGGTCACGGGGGTCTGCTGGAGCCAATCCCAGCCAACACAGGGCACAAGGCAGTAGACAAACCCCGGACAGGGCGCTAGCCCACCGCAGTTCATAAAAAATCATTGGTTTTAATTTTAAGCATAACTTATCAATTCTTTGTTTAACATTTGTAATTCCTTAAAAAAACTATTGGGGGCACACAAAACAAAAACCTATTTTGCTTCCAGACTCATGCATTTGCTGAAACACACCCTACAAGCAAGCATATGTTGTGTCTTCATAAATACAGTGGAGTTTGCAAATCATGAAATGAAAGGGTACTGTTCAATAATATAAATAACATGAACATAAATAGAAAAGAGATGTATTTTAAATGTAACTCTTTCTGATGACTTTGGCGGTGAATTCACATATCAACAATACCTTGTTCATTTAATAGATCAAGTTCATTATCCTTTGTTCATAGTCCAATGAATTTCTTACTTAATTTTTCCGCAGAGTAGGGGCAGTAATACAGTAGCAATAAAAGATTCTAAAAACGCTCTGTTGCCTTTAACAGATTACCCAGCCGTATTATGCCACCCATTTTCGACCTGAAGCGATCCTCAGTTCTGTCCTGTTGGTGCTACAAATGTGCATTGGCGCTGCTATTCCCACCACCCCAGCTGGATCTCAGATTTGTAGACACTTGATTGGGAGTGTGAAAGTTCAAAAATTTGCCGTGGATGCACTTGGAAGCATTTTACATTTGAAAGGTACTGTGTTCATATCTTAAAGATCATTTATTTAAGACCTCTTCATTTTGTAGACATTGTGAAGGGATTTAATATAAAACACTTTGTTTTTATTATGATCAGGTTATCAAAAGAAATGGAAAACTGAATGATGGGCAGATTTCTTAAAAAATAAATTAAAAAGAACTTCAACAATATAGTTTTTCCATAAAAGAATAGAATAATTTCAAACAATTATTGACCAGTGGTGAGTGCGGCAACACACTGTAATCGGCACACCCTCCCAACCTATGGACCAGTGATACCAGTTGAAGCCCTATGTGTTTTGAACAGTGTACGCTCTACATAAAATTAAAGATGAACGCTGACATTTTTTTTCCAAGTCGTATCTGGGGCAGAGGTGGTTATGACGGTGGTGAATGTGTCTTGTAGAGGGTTCATTTCACATGATGAAACCCACTGGTGGTGTATCTGGGCTTCTGGGATATTTCCACTACCTTGCATGCCAATGATGGACATTGTGTTAGTTTGCTGGGTGATGAATGCGCATACTGTATGTGCAAGTTACTGTATGTCTGTTAAGGTGCAGAAAGAGAGATGATTCTTTTCCTACATTTCCATGAAAGGATTGTAATTTTAGTTTTTGCCAAGCTGGAATGTTTTGAAATGTTCAGTCATATCCAGACTCCTTTTTAGTTAACTGAGTATACCAATTTGCAATAGCTCATACTTAAATTAATAAATGATATGGCACATTAGAAATACAGTACCGGACTTGGTCTTTCTTAAATGTGTTTTTTTTTTCTTTTGAAGGAATTGTTGTTTCAGATTCTGTCCATCATTTACTGCTAGAATACCTCAGGAATCCTGATACAGATTCACTTGTAAGCATTTTTATTTGTTTTCCACACAACAGTATGTCTAGTTCCATAAATTTTTTTATCGACAGTTTATTTATCTGAGCAGTAAACATCACCATGTTTTAAATGTTGGAAGTTTGTCATATTTTGGAATGAAAATGTTACTTATATGGCTAGAGATAGTGGTACCAACGCAGACAAAAAATACACACACACCCAGTATACATTCTGGAACATGCATTTGTCACTGTTGAGTAATCTTACAACCTTTTTATACAAACTGCCCGTGAATACTAGTTATGAGTGCCAGTGGTACTGTACTGTGTGTACGGAGGGGGTTGCTGTTGGGGGAATGAAAAAAGTGACTACAGGATGTCTTTGGTCTTCACAAATGGGAAGGGGAGGGTTAGTTATACATAAGTAAGTTGGTATGCTCTGAGTGCAAATAGTTCTGACATTACACTTTATAGCAATTTGAATATCACAGTAAATATAGGAGTCTGTATTCTGTCAGTATACCTCTGTAAAATGAAATATTTAAAGTTAAGGTTGTCATCTCCAAAAATGCTGTCAGTTCTTTGAGACATATTTTAAGCCCTTTAAGGCTTATTCATACGCCCCACTAATGCATGTTACTAAACACAACTTTATTAACAAGTCAGCTGTCTTGGCCAGTATGTCATTATTGTTGACAAAATAACCTTAACCTTAAAAATATCAAACTTGTGGTCTCATGTATATCTCCTGTACCCTGCCATCCTCTTTTTCCCTCTTATAAGTTTTAATCTTCTTCTTCCTTTTTAGTCATTCCGGTATGTGTTTAGACCATAGTATGTGCGTACATACTGTATATTTATCTATGTGATGGTATCTATGTATTTAAAGAATTCTGTAAAAAGCCAAATGTCTTTCTAATGCTATCTATCTAGTTCTTCTCTCAGTAAGTCCATTTCAGTTCTGTACTATGGCCTGGGATCACATCCAACCCTTACCTCTATACAGGGAAAACACCTTCAAAAGTATTAGAAGTTCCTTCAAAAATTCTGCTTATCCATTTACTGAATTTAAATATGTGTATATGCTTTATCTCACCCCTTGCAAACTACATGTAATATGTTCCCTGATCTGATGTATTCTCTCATCCTCCTTTCCCTGTGGTGTACCATACACATTTATTCACATACATTCATTTTGTCCTCATGTTCTTCTTTTCTGGTCTTTCTCAGTTTGTTTAATTCATTCAATTCCCTGTTTACCTTAATTTCGTATCCTGCTCGACCTATCCAGGCTCACTCTTCCTGTGCACCAAGTTATGCTGCTCTGCTTGGGTGCAGTAGCTACTAAATAGCTCCACGCTTTTGATGGAAGACCCCTGAATTAATCACTTTGAGGATCTCCTTCCCTAATTTGATTCTCCTGGTGGTTGCATTAGTATTGTAGATTAACAAAGCACTCCATTTAAAACTGGGATTATTTACAGAAATTCAAAGTACATTGACATCGTGATTTGGGAGTGATGATGCTGTTCACTTCCCTTGCCATTTTTCCTGATGGTATGGTACAGGACTTGACAGAAGAGGGATTAGGCTGGGAGACAGACACGTATTGGGTTGGGTATTTCTTATGTCGATATATCATTACTATTCAGTCATATATGTATATATAATATTGAACTGCATCCTGACATGTTTATCAACAGTACTGATTTAAGATTCAAAATGGTTGAGTGTTGTACCAGAAGGTCCGTCAGTAATGGATCTGAAGATAAGTATAGATGATAGCTAAGGTTTTAACAATATTGTGTTTACAGGTTTTGAAGAAAGTCATGCAAGCTACCTTAAAATATGTTTTGTGCTTCTCTGACCTAACAGCGATGTGGCCAATCTTTGACAAAGGTAAAATGCTTAGGAACTGAATTTTTCCCCTTGGCATGTATGACTCAGATATATGATAGTCCATTACATCCCTGTTTTATTAAAGCAGCCATCACTCTCTTGTGGTCTTTCTCCAGCATTCACTGATCCCTTTGTCCTCTTCCTAAAATTCTGTATACTATTGCCCTGTTCACATTGGGTGAACTCGTATATTTTCCATTACTACCCGTCACACTCAGTTGTAGCCATTTTTAGTGTTAGTGTGTCCAATCTATTTTGTGCTGTTTCATTTACACTTTATTTTTAAAGTCCTTTTTGATCTTAATGATGAATTATTGCATGTATACTTTTTTATGTAATGTTTATTCTGTTGGAAATAACATTATAACATTGAATATTTAAAATAAGGTGTGTTACTAAAATTGAGCATACCATACCAATCTTGAACTCTCCATATATCCTGGCAACATCAAGTGCTGCTCCATTTGAGTGGGGCCTGTGATAAACTTGTAGCCCACCTCAAGATGGTTCCAGGCTTGCACTAATACTACCCAGATAAAGTTGAATTAGCAAGTTTATGAAAGTTGTTACTTATGTTGAATTACATTACATTACATTATTATTATTTTGACTAAGGACAGCTAAATATGAAGAAAATAATTCATCAGATTAAAATTGCATCATAGGAGATAGTTACCATATGGTTTATATGGCTTCACATTTCAAAGCCAATGAGACTTGTTTTGTTCATTTTACTATTTTATTGAAAGATGGTCATGTCACATTGGCTGATTACAATATTGCTAAGCTACAGCAAATTCAAAATATTCACCTTAACTTTTAATTTACTGCAAACCTGTTTTAGAAATCTACAATGCGATTATTAATAACCAAAACACATCACTGCTAGGTTCAGACCCTATAGCTATAGCAATAAAAAGGTCTTCACTAATGTTCAGTTTAAAGTGTAAAACAGTTCAAAGTAATGTTGTACAGTTGTGGCCAAAAGTTTTGAGAATGACACAAATATTGGTTTTCACAAAGTTTGTAAAATAAAGAATGGCACCAAAACATCCTCCAAGAGCAACTTCTTCCAACCATCCAAGAACAGTTTGGTGACCAGCAATGCATTTTCCAGCATGATGGAGCCCCATGCCGCCATAAGGCAAAAGTAATAACTAAGTGGCTCAGGGAACAACACGTCGAAATTTTGAGTCCATGGCCAGGAAACTTCCCAGACCTTAATCCCATTGAGAACTTGTGGTCAGTCCTCAAGAGGCGGGTGGAGAAACAAAAACCCACCAATTCTGACAAACTCCAAGCACTGATTATGGAAGAATGGGCTACCATCAGTCAGGATTTGGCCCAGAAGTTGATTGACAGCATGCCAGGGTGAACTGAAAAAGGGCCAACACTGCAAATATTGACTCTTTGCATGAACTTAATGTAAGTAATAAAAGCCTTTGAAACATATGAAATGCTTGTAATTCTACTTTAGTATACCATAGAAACATCTGAGAAAAAGATCTAAAAACACTGAAGCAGCAAACTTTGCGAAAACCAATACTTGTGTCATTCTCATAACTTTTGGTCACGACTGTACTTGGTGACTTTTATGCTTTTAATAATTTGTGATTAAGTTTATCTCTCTGTTCAGATCTATTTCCTGTCTTGAAGAAACGCCTCTGTGACATCCGGTGGGAAGTCAGGGATTCTACTTTAGAGCTTCTTACACACCTCACTTTACATCTCCAAGGTAGGTGTACCCTTTGTATTCCTGCTGATTGGTTCCTGGACTAAAGCAGCTACCTTCTAATAAAAAAACTGACGGGTTTATTAAATGCAATTGGTATTACAGGACTTTTACAATCCATTAAGTCATCCAGAATTTCAGTGCAACTGTATGCCTATGCAAAGAATCTTCTATATACAGGCAAAATTAGCAGGCTGTTAGTGCCAAGGGTTACTCAATTGTATCAGAAGTACTATATAAGTTACTGAGCACTTTTCTGTAATGTTAATTTGACAGGGCCTTTAGAAACTGAGTAAAACTGTGTTTCCGTATAAAAGGTTGTGAATTGAAGTCCACAAAAAGTAATGAGATTGTTTATACACAGTAGTTTAGTTTAAAATTATTCTGTTCAAATTTGTTGCACCAGGTAATGGTCAGTGCTTATTTTATCAGATTATTTATAAGCTTTCTGTTTTCTTCCTTATATTTTACATGCCATAGAAGTGTTGCATGGTTGTTGATGAAGGTTGTGGTCACCTGCTTGGCTCAAATTTCTGAAAGAAAGCTATCATGCAGTGACCCAAACAAGATGGATAACTGAATCCTTTTTTTAACTGGCTGTCGTCTAACTGAAAGGCACCTGCAAGGAATAAAATACACAACTTGAAAAGCTACAAATGGTCCTTGTGTGGAGATCTAAGATACTGCATTGAATTTGGATAGTTTGGACACATTTACTACAAAGACTATTTAGTTTTGTTCTGTAAATAGACATAACATTTGAAAAATCTGAACATCTCTTTGGGTGTACTGGTATAACAATAATGAACTTTACTTTATCCCTTCATTTAGACAATGAAGAATTTCCACCTCTTCTTCTAAATTCTGGAATTCTTCAAATTGCAATGAGTTTGCTGAAAGATCATGAAGGATATGTTCGTGCAAGTACTGTTTCTTTTTTGGGACAAGCCATCTATATAATGAATAACAAAGATGATAAGTTAAATTCTAACACCATCCAATTTACACAGGTAATGCACTTTATTAAAAATATAAATGCATTTAATACAGAAACAGATATGTAAACACTCATAGTAAACCAAGTTGGGTCAAATATATTTAAAATGTTTCACTAAGTTCAGATTTTTTAAACCAGGTTGTTTGTTAATGATCATGGTATGTCTTCATTTGCCACATGAAACTGTTCTAAAGGGAAGCATTTTTAAAAATTAAAAAAAGCTAGCCTGTTCTTGCCCTTTATATGGAAAATGTAAAATAAAAAGCGTTAAAACTCACCAAATATATCAATTTTTAAGTCCGTATCTGTGTGTTGGAATTGCACACATATTGCAGTGTTTCATTTTATTTTAAGAAGGAAACAAGCAAAACATAGTGAGATTCAGCCATTTTAAAAGGAGACCAGATACGAGCTTCACTTTACAGATCGCCTACCTCTGTAGTAACCTTTCAACACCAGGGTTGTGGTTTCATTTGGAAACGTCCTCTCCACACACTGTTATTGACATTCCTGAAAGTCAATGCCCAGATGTGAATTGCTGTTACTGATCTGTAGACAACTAGACATTGATCACCATATCCTCAGCATAACTGGTTTGTGGCTCTTCAGTCTGTTTCATTGTGATCCAACTGTATAGCATAATCTGCGTTTTTTCATTTTTTCAGTATTTTTTAATGGCACACACCACACCACAGGAAGCGCATAATGCCGAGTGTTTATTGACCCTGTGAACATACCAATGTGCTCATGTCCTTGTGTCTTGCAAAAAACCTAACCTTTTATTTTAAAAAAATGCAATGCAGTGTAATCAGATTTATTGTTATGCGTATAAAGTACAAAGAAACTGGTGTGTGCTCGCTTCACCATCACAGTTTAGAAAAAAAAAACGCACAATTTAAGTGTGTATCTGTCTTTGAGATTCAGGATGTGTGCCAGCATTGCCTAAAAAAGAAAAAAAAAAAGATATGTACACGTGGCAGGGCACAGGAACAGGTCTGCCAATACTGTATATCAAACACTCGGCGCACTTTGGTGAAGATCATCATTTGTTACAAGCCATGGCAGAACATAACCATTGGAAAAACAGAACTGCAGAGACAAAAGTAGGATATAATACAAAAAAATGGCAAATTGGGGATACAACTCGGGTAAATAGTAAACCCCACCCATGGTGGCTGCTATGAACAGAGAAGTGAAACATTTTATTTTTTTTTTCTTCAAAAAAATAGTAGTAAGAATATGTGATAAAACGTTACTTCCAGTTTACTTCTGTTGTCACACCATGCCTCAGAAATGCAGGAGGCACAGTTTTTTCAAAGTGGATGTATTCAGTATGTTAAAGCTTTGTTTTCACATTTAGACCCCAACCCCATCACCTCTGTTTTAAAACCCAAGAAGATGCTGGATATTTTTTTTTATTTATAAAAAAAAATGCTTTGATTTAGAGCAGAATTTTATGTGTCAAATTAATATATACTATGCCGTGATTGTGAAGAAATACCAAACATCATCACAATATAATTAAAAATGTTGCTTTGGCTACTAAGATCTGTGTGAAATGCAAATTAAATGACATAACTGAATTCTTCTGTCTAGGAAGGAATTGTGTCCCAGCTAGTTGACATTTTATCCCAGGATTCAGAGAGCTTTCCAAGACGAGCCGCACTCAGGGTGTTTACAGGCTGGCTGCAGCAGTGTTCCCGACTGCCAATAGAAAATTTTGAAGAATCCCTGTCGGTGGTTTTTAAAGTGGGTTGCAGTGATTTTGATTGGGAAGTCAGAGTTCACAGTTTAGAGCTTGCAGAAGTGTGGATCGATCAGACTCTTGCTAACACACTCGTCCCTTCCTGTCCCTATGCTGTTACACCATCAACAGATTTGAAGAGAAAATCTCTAAGTGAATTGATGCTGAAATTAAAAACATTACAGATATTTGACATTCTGTTTGTGGGACTGCATGACTGTGATCGACCAGTTGCTCAAAAGGCCTGTGCAGTTTTAATGTCCTTGCAAAAAATAATATTTGAAAAAGGGGACTTTCCAACTAATGAGGTTAGTACTAATGGACATGAAAAAGCAGGCAGTATACTGAAAGATTGCTTTTTAACACAGAACAGTGCTGCACAGACTGGGCTTATAAATCTAACTGGCAAAACAGTAGACAACATTGCTGAAATATTGGCTGCGCTGGATTTGAAAACAATACAGAACAATTTAGGACACAGCAGCGACTACATACAAAATAGTCCTCGCTCTCTTCTTCAGGATATTCTGGCTGTAGCTGAAACCACAGTTGACAATGTTATTGACTGCTATTAAATGTCTGGAATTTTAAGGTCACATATTCTTTTGTCTCATTGAATAATCAGACTTTATAGGTTCTATACAATGTGCAGCACTTGAGTAAAAGTGATTTGTCATTTTTAATACTTTTTTTTTGAGGATTAACTCGCAGAGATTACAAATGTATGAAGCTAAAGATAAAAATTAAAAATGAAGTAATTTGCAACTAAAACTTATTTTAGAAAGACTGATTCAGACATATTTATTATTTTTACCTTTTGCATGCTGTGGGTTTATTAGCTATAAATTACTTTCTTTTGACATAGATGAACCCTTCTTCACTTTGCAGTTACTGACTGTCAGAAAGCTGACAGGAAATTTAAAAAACAAGTATGTGGCTCTAGACATTTGTCTTTTTCTTCCTGCTTCTGTTGTCCAATCTGTTTACCACCATAGTGTACAAGCGTCCCATGTTCTGCCATCTTGTTCCGGACAATCCATGTAAATTGAGTTAGAAGATTGGATCTGTGATTCATGGTTTGTCTGTGCTAGAAGAAGAAACTGCGACTGAGCCACCACATTCTTATTTCTTTGATTGTATGCATGAGTGTTGCCAGAAACATTTGCAAAACATGTTTTAGAAATGTTTAAACACAGTCACAGAATAACTACATGTATTTACTCCTTAATTGTTTTTGTACATAATCTTCCTTTTAAAAGTTTCAACAGCCGTGAGAAAACCAGCATGGATCCCCTTCTTGTACCAGTCTGAATCCAGAACATGCAGCCACTCATCTTCACTCCCAAACATTTTACCACAGATGCCATCTTGAGAACTCCAAAAACATTTAAAAACATTTTTGAAAAGTCTGTAACTGTTCACCACAATTCCTCATCCACCGAAAACATCATTAACTGTTCTTTGATTTAAGATGCATGTCACAACACAGCATAATTGCATGGACCAAAGGCACTGCAGTAGCAAACTGGACATTTCACATTAACCACAAACTAAGGCAAAAGTGTTTTCAGATAATTTAAGAAAGTGTTGCAAATGTTTTTGGCCAATCCTGATATGCTAAACATTCACTTTTCAAGTTTTATTTATTAAATATAACAAGAAACTAAGAGTGTCTGCAACAATGGTGAGTGTCTTCCCTCCTGGTACTTCATTCCCTCCTCGAATCCTAAAGTATGGCTATCCCCTGTAATGGACTTGTATCTTGTCCAGGGTAGGTACCTGCCTTGCACCCAATGCTGCAGGGATAGACTTGTGTCCCCCAAGATCCAACTACTGGATTAAAGTGGTTAGACAAGGTTGAGGCAGCAGAAAGCAAGCAGCAGGCATTTATCCACTAGCTTTTTCCAACTGCATTAGTTTTTGAGATTTCATTGGCATTTGCTTGCCAGTTCTTAATGATTCAAAAAATGTAGGTCTTTGTACAATCCCTTGTCTTGGTAGTCTCCTGCGGTGTTTATGTTAATGACTGAATTCCTCCATGTAGCACAGTCACTGATCTCAGTACTTTGACAGTGGTATAAACTATATGTGCAATTGCTAACAGCTTTAAAAGCTGGCAGGCCTCAAGCGCACAGTGCTAAAAAAAGAATGCCTCACTGTGTGGGCTGCAGTATAAACGAGATGGTCACACTTGCTTCAAGACCCTGACAGAGTTTTTCTTGTCACCTATTGGCTATGCACTGTGGGCGTTTTCTTTTTTTAAAAAGCTGAATTAAGCTTCCAATCTTTACTGCCACATGTTTACTAACTGAATACTGTTAAAACAAGTTTAAAAGACTTGAGCATAATAAGCCATATTGTCAGAAAATGTTAGCTGTTTTTACCTTGCTTGAATATCATGCTTGTTATTATTATTTTCCATTATTAATATCACTTGTGTGTGGGTTTGTCCTGTAATGAACTGATGTCCCATACAGTGCTCACTGTTTCTGAAATGGGCTTCAATTGCGAATATGTTATGGAGTAAATAGATTCATTAAATGATACAAAAGATGCAAAAAAAAAAAAAAATCACTTTGGAAGAGGTAAGATCAAAAAATGACATATGCAAAATAACTGATGGTGCTTATAATATATATATATATATATAATAAATAAAAGATTCCTGACAACATACTCAATTCAATTTTATAACAATACAGTGGTCTAGAATTTGTCACACCATTAGGTTTATTTGTTTGCCTTTATGAGCTGATTTGACATTTTATCATTCAGTTATCTTGCATTAAAGTTAAGGTCCTACGTTGTTCTGCTCAAATGTAGTTTGCTTTTCTTAGGTGTCAATGGTTGTTACCAACAAAAAATCCTAAATTCCTAGCAAGGAAATAGATACTATCTCTTAAAAACTGCTTGGAAACAAAATCTCCTTTGTTCTACAGCATATTCTATAGAGAATGGTGGATTACCAACAATTCTATATACCAGGAACATTTTCACCTGTTAACCACTGAGCAGAAACTAAATCCGAACACAAACACAATGTCCAATTAGCACAAGTATTTATTTCCCCATTTGCACTGGGGAAAAAATACATCTGAAAAGAGTTTTATTTTTCCTTTTCAGTACTTTAAATTAAGCCATAAGTCTTTAAGAGTGCAGCTGGTGATGGATCCCGGCCTCTAAACATGCGAAAAACATCTAAGGCAGATTTACTGCTACCCAGACCTAGTACGGTATCCTTGAACCTGTAAGAAAAATATTAGAACAAGAATATTAGTGTACACTTTTTTTTAATATGGTGCTGCATGTATTATTTAAAAAAACATTCTGCAATCAATTTTATGGTAAAGATTTCATGCTTAAATCGGTTCGGTACACATGCTAATGCTATATAAGGAGTAATAACAATGTCAAAGCATTTTGCAGCTATGCATGAGAACAGTAAGGCTCGGTTTATAATATATACATGTGAGGACAACCATGAGTAAATCTTGTTTAAAGGTGGGTGGGAACAATTAGACGGCCCTTGACTGCCACATTTGTAAACTTTTTCAACGCCTGAAGAAGGTGGCGCTCAGAGATGGGCCAGTGATTTCGAACAGCAAAGAGCAGAGGTACTCTTGTTAACCGGGTCTGAAAGTGAGCACACTTCTAATTACGATGAAGCGTTAAAAATCTCCTAAAAAACCCAATTAAACATAAAAATGTGTCAGATGTGCCAAGAACACATTGCACATGTTAAAAATAAACATAACCTGTTGCAAGCAAAAACTTTTCTCTAACATCAGATTATACATACATAGACATTCAAAACACCTCAATAGACGAGTGTTAAACGAGAATGATGCATCGTTGCAGGTGCCGTGTCTGCTCTCTATTGTTCACCATTACCACGATAGTGTAGGAGTCAATGTGAGTTTGAAAGAACTGACAGCTATGCTTGTCAAAATAATATGCATTTGAAATAAATGGTGTGTCACATCCTGTCAAAAGGACTGCAGTTAAAAGAGCTGGTAACAAAAAGTCACAGGAGATGCAGAATTCAGTACTCAAAATACCTGAATCAGCAAATCTGCCCAACGGTATCCATAGACCGCAATGCTCATCTAAACTGCTGCTGCTATGCCATATATACAGTATGTCATATAGTAGCGCAATAGTCAAAATGACAAAGATATCAGCAAAGAAAAGCACATCTCAAATGTGTATAGCTGTGGTGGTGTAGGTGTGTGTTTGTCATTAAGATTCATTTACCTTGTGCTACTGACCTCCTGAATGAATACCAGCAGTTTTAGCTTTTTATTTACTTTCAGGGTCAAGTCTTTTATTCAGTATCTTTTGCTGTCTTTCTCAACCCTGATGTTTTAGTTTAGAACAAGGACTCAAGGAATTGCAGGTGGGTATTTTAGGGAGAAACCCGATCGGTTTAGCCTTTGCAGTGCAGGATTTTGCTGCTATTTACTACACACTTTTTAATGAGTTGTCCCCACATGTGTATTCTGGTTTGAGAATCATGTCTGGCCCTGCAAGACTAGGTGTGCTGAAAAGAACAGTGTGGAATTTGAGGCAAAACAATGAAGTTGTCTGTGCTACCGTACCATTAGTAGAGTACAAGGCAGATGCCTGCCTATTACATAACATCATTGTCAATAATACATAGCTCTGTTGGTAGATTATCACTCTGTTTCAGTTATAAGGTTAAGCTTCAATGTTTCTTTGCATTTTTGGGACACCCTGCAAAGTCTGCATCATTAAAGAAGCTGAAAATAAAGAATTTATTTTTGGAGGGTTTACCTGTGCCCAATTTTACTGAGCTCTTTTCTGTTCTCTAATCCCACTTCTTCAAAGGCTGTAAATGCATCTTCTGCTAAGACTTGGGCCCACATGTAGGAATAATAGCCAGCCGCATAAGCCTCGCTTCCAAAAACGTGTAGGAATGTACAAGGAAATCTGTCGTCCTATACAACAATGAGGAGTGGTGAATGTTTAATATGAAATTGCTTTAAGATATTATAGATAGATAGATACTTTATTAATCCCCAAGGGGAAATTCACATACCCCAGCAGTAGCATACTGATAAAAACAATATTAATTAAAGAGTGATAAAAATGCAGTGCAAGTTAAAAAATGCAAGGTGGAGAGTGCAAGGCAGGTATAACAGTCAATAATAATAATAATAATAATAATAATAATTCATTAAATTTATATAACATTGCATAATGTTATTGTTAAGTCTATCCATATACAGTACATTATAATACCCCAGAAAACGTGACTAATGCTTTAGAAGCAGATCAAGAAACAAGTAAACTGAAAATACCTTCAAAATGTGTTCACTATGTGGCTTTAAGCATGCATCTTACTTTGACTGTTCTTGTAATTACTGTATATAAAAGTTTACACTGTACAATTTATGCATGTTGTAGTATATACATGTAACACTGAAGTCTGACACATTTTTTGGAGGAACACTCCAGTCTGACTAGAAATAATTGGATACAAATTGAGTCTGAAGAAAAGGTATGAATATAAATGAGAATGGAAGCTGCATCATACTGCCCAGAAACTGCCTAGAAAATGACGTCTGCCAGGACTCTGCATCCAAATCACGGAACTTGTGGGGAAAGCTGCTGAATGGCCAACAGTCTAGAATAACTGAAGCTTGGGAGAACATTTGTCAGAAAAACAATGGTACCAAATCAAAAAATGTCAAAGCAACACTGGAGCAACAACAGAGTTAAAAGGATAATGTTCATGAGTGGCCTGGTCAAAGTCTGGTCCTCACAACCATCAAGAATCATGATTTGAAAAGGGCCCATCCACCGAGTAGAATATATGAATAAAAATCACTATTAAAACTGCTAGTCATCTTTCAGCAAAAACCTAAAAATAACTTGAACAAGGGACTTGACCAAGTATTAATGCACACAATGTACACAAACAACATTTTCTAGTTTTTACTTTATCCAAGGTATCTGCTGACAAAAATGGTTCTTGAGGATGTGATTTTCTGGAAAAAAAAAAATTAAACTGGAAAAAGATGTGTACATTTGTAATCCAGCACCTTTTAAAACCTTTCTTGAGGTTGGAAAATGCTTGATATCCCCTTTACTGTATACACATTTTACATATCTTTTAAGTATTACATATGAGGGTCAATGCTTTATAAATGTGGGCACAAAAAAACATTATTACCTATCATATCACAGCATCTTTACAAAGAAAACTATGGGCTCAAATACTGTACTATTCCTACTTAAAGTTGCTGTACCACCATCCTGCCAGCTGAGGTCAGCAACTTACAAATTTTACTGTAAGTGATGGAAGTAGCATCTTTCTGAATAGTATACTTTTTTATTTTATTCACATAAGAACTCTGGTTAAGGGTGGCACAGTGTTTAGTGATAATACATAACACAAGTGTTCTAGGTTCAAATCCAACAACAGGGTCACTTATCATGTGAAGTTTGCATGTCTTTGGTGGATTTCCACTGGGTATGCTAGGTTTCCCCCCAGATCTCTGAAAACATGCTTCATTAATTGGCAATTCTTAATTGATTCTGTGTGGGTATGAGCGTGAGTGGGCCTTGTGATGCCTTGCTCAGAGTTTTTTTCCCACCTTGCATCCAGTGCTGCTGATATTTTATGCCCTCCCTAGACCCCAACTTGGATTAAGTTGGTTTTAGTTCTGGTTTTATATACAGTGTACATTTATGACATTGCAAAGAGAAGGTTTTTTTAGCTCATCTGATTTCCTGCATCATTACATATTTTTCATGGCAGATTTTAACAAGTAGTCAATCAATCTAAAAATTAAAAGAAACCTGACAGACCACATAATATCACAATCTTCTGATAATTTAATAAATAAATTAAATAAAAATTTAAATTTATGTAAACTATATAAATACTCAGGACCCATATCGACAAGTAATTTCTATTTTAGATTTAAAAACTGATATTGGCACCCTTAGCAGCAATGATTGCAACTAGACATTTTCTGTTTTAGTAATTAATCTTTCACAGTGCTGTGGAGAAATTGTAGCTCCCACGTTCTTATAGGACTTCTTTAAGTAAGTGTCTTTTAACTGTTATAAGCGTTTTAAGTCCTGCCACAATATCACAATGGATGTCAGGTGTGAAGTTTGACTAGGCAGGTTCGAATGTATAAAATTTATTTTCATTTATGCTGATGCCAGTTTACTAGCGTGTCTCATATCTTTAACTTGTTGCATAACTCTCTTGTGCTGTACATTCACACCTCTGACAAATGACCTGACATTCTCTCTAATATTTCACTGATACAAAGATGAACTCATAGTTATTGAAGTGATGGAAATCCTCCAAGACCTGATGTAACAAAGCAATCCCACTCCATGACTGCTGACATGAGGCCCTTAGCGTGGAATGCAGTGTGAGCCTTTCTCCAGCCTTGATGGGACTAGTGTCAAAATACTCCACAGATTTTTTTTAAAGCCAACTTGAGAAATTTCTCCAAGAATCATCCAAGTGCACTTTGGAAAACTTGAGGTAAGCACTCAAGTTCATATAGTTCATATCAATGGTTTAACAAAAGGGATCTACTAATCCCTTTTATTTGATTGAGGTCACTAGTTTTGGAATGGGGATTAACTTTTTTTCGTGCTTCAGGGCTGCAACATTTATCTTGTACACCAAATAAATGAAAAACGAGACTTTGGCTTCATGTTTCCTCCTCAAATGCAACCTAGTCTATATTCTGCTATGATATATGAAGAACATTTGACTAAATTAACTGTAAATAATATGCTAATGTAGACATTCAAATGGACAAATACTTTTTCTCTACACTATACTGTATAATTAAGGTCTAAACAACTATAATTTACAGTTTTTTTAATTCTTTATTTTTCCTTAACAATGTCAGCAATTCATGCAGCACTATTATGAAACATGTTCAAGTTGTATTATGTTGCTTTAGAAAACATAAAATGTCTTACCTTTATTGGCTTTACCACATTATATTTGTCAGATATTTGCTTCTTAATTACCTCCAATGGCTCTGAACTATTAAAAAGAAGAAGTTTCAGGCTGATAAAAAACATGTTAAGCAAAGCAACTGAAGTACTACATCACAACCAATCATCAATTTAACTAAAAATTTTAAAATCATGTGTTTAGCAAAAGCAAATCCTGGATTTCTGAGTAAATCTGAATAATGAAGAATGGTTTCTTAAAGGTAAGCACACACCCACTGAGCAAGAAAGTATCAGATCTGTTTCATAATTCATTAATTAGATAAACTGTAACTTTTAAGTTGAATAATTTAGTTAACTTTTTTCTTAAATTGTTTGTATTTCAAAATTATAACTTCATATTTCTAACCTAGCATATTTGTTTCTATTATACATAAATTAATTAAGCATAATATAATGTAATATTGATGAATAGCATATTTTCATAGAAATACACCATCTTACCTGTTATGTAGTGCTATGTCAATGGCAGTTAAGTAGAGCTGGTACTGTAAGTCAAATGCCATCATGAAGTGGTGAGCTGAAATCAAAAACATTTTGTAAATGAGTTAAAGATACGTTAGTACTTAATGGGCCTTAAAGACAACTCCCTCTGTTCATTCTCTGGTTTCTCTGAAGCGTAATTGTGTTGTGTTGAGCTTTGATGAAACAATCTCAATAATGCATGCATCCTTTTTGCTGATGACTGGGGAGTATTTATGAATAAATATTTGTGTAAATTGTGCATGTTACTAGCAAGCCCCATGAAGGACTGGCACCCTGTCCAGGGCTGGTCTTTGCCTTGAGCTCAGTCTTGCTGGGATAGGCTCCAGTTCCCCATGAACTGGAATTGGATTATAAGGCTTTGAGATTTTTTTTTCTTTATCTTGCATAACAGGTAAGGTATAAATAACATAAGCTGATTTGTGTTTGTGTTAAATAAAATGAAGTTGTGTATTTTAATACATTCTTGTTTATCGCGGAAACAGTTGTATGTTGGTCAGACATGCAAATAATAATTTCACTGCACTCTACGTGCTTCACTGTACGTGTGACAATACTTCTTCTACTGTTACTACTGTTTCACTTCACTAAACCAATTAGTTAATCACACAAGAAAAAAGAAGTGCAATTTGATGCTTCTGACTGATATACAGTAAATGAATGTCATCAGCAATGATGTAAAAATTAATATAGTATTTCTCTATGACATATTTTAATAGCATTATATAATGTAAATTATAATTGATACCTCAGTAAAATCCGAGGAACAGCATATCAAACTGCAGATAACGGTCAGTGATTATCATAAATAACACAAGAAGGTTGTTTCCATATTCATCTATTAACTTGGAGTAGTGTTCAAGGTGGGTAGTGTAAAGAACTTTCTTATACTGTTTATTTCTTTTAATCCATGCTTGCTGATAATGCGGTTTTGTGGTTCTCTGTATACACACCACGCTTATCATTCTGAATTAAGAGTTTTTTTAAGTAAACAATGCTGATTTTTTTAAAATTATTTTTTACTCCATTTTTTAAGAGAAACTGTGCGTTGTGGATAAGCTCCGGCTCCTGGCAACCAAGAATTTTGTCAAGCAAGTTTAAAAATACTATGTAGGTTTTACACGAGAGTTATAATTAGTTGTAGCTGATCTGCATTAGTTCTATAACCTACGTCTGTAGTTATCAGAGTATCAACAAGCTTGAAGTACGTATTGGTATTATTTACACGCTTTCTAGTTCCAATTCTTATTTGCACATTTAATGTCAAGAGCTACAGTAGACCTAAAGTTAATAAATAATAATGTGTAATGATTTTATTAAAATGAAAATGTATTTTTTAACATTAACATTATTTGTCATAATTAGATATAACATATTATCCTGAGAGTTTTTAATAATATAATTTCATTTTTGAATAAGGATATCCTTTTCTCAATTTCTTTGAATAGTAATATTAATATACATTGTCAAACATGTGCGACTAGGAGCGAGCTGAATGGACCAAGTGGATGTGATTACCCGCCGGGCCAGGGGGTGGCAGGGTGCTCTAAACCTATTTCTGTTATTTCTGCAGATCAAATACAGGAAAACCTGCCTGATCTGACGTCACTTCCGGTTCCGGCACCCAGACTGAAGTCACGTCCGGGTTACAGACTATAAATCCTCCATCTTGCCAAACTAAGTCAGTTCATTCTGGGAACTCAAATGAGCAACATCATTGTGTACAATTTAAATCTTTTGCAGCCAGGAACAATATACGGGTGGCTGCCCCAAACCTTTTTCAGTGTGTTGAGACTCATTCTTTCACAGTGGTGTAGCCGGCAGGATGGCCTCCTGGTGGTATCGGAAGCCAAACCAACATTATGTCTCAATACACCATTGTGCTGAACCACTAAAGACCTATCAGGTAGGAGAGTACCATTCTTGGGTTGCCGAGCTGGGGTCTGACGGTGTGTGTCGGGGGGATCTGGAGTATGTTCCGACCCAGTTCTCCTTAAAGAGAGCCTGGGAGCGTAGGCAGAAGACCTACAGACGAGGGCCAGGTTCTGAAAGGAACACAGTGGAGACCTATTATGGGCTCCCGAGGATGGGGACCGACCCAAAAAACCCACAAAGAAAAAATTCTTTGAGAAAGGTGGGGGTGCCCTGGGTCGGCAGGTGAGGGAGATAATGAATTGGGAATACAACCCAGAGGGATCCCTCCTCCGGACAGCCCTGCTCACTCTTCGCTCATAAATTACACCTTAACTTCGGTGATGATTTAACTCGCCAACGGCAACAGGACCTCGAAGCAGTTATCCTGTCTGTCCCAGAGGTAGTGAGTGAAAATCCTGGACGAACCTCCCTGGTTGTGCATGACATAGTGACAAAACCAGGGGTTATAGTAAGTGAATGCCCATATCGGATTCCCAAAGCAAAAAAGGCAGAAGTGGAACGAATGCTGGATCTAGGTGTGATAGAGGAAAGTTTTAGTCCCTGGTCCAGTCCCATCGTGTTGGTCAAAAAGCCGGACGGAAGTTGGAAGTTTTGCAATGACGTCCGTCGGCTTAACCAAGTCTCCCAATTCGATGCCTATCCGATGTCACGAGTGGATGACCTTCTCAAGCGGCTAGGACATGCCAAATTTTTGACTACTCTTGATATGACGAAGGGTACTGGCAGGTTCCCTTAATGGATTCCGTTAAGGAGGAGGGATCAAAATGGAAAAGACTGCTTTTAGCACTCCTACCGGACATTGGCAGTATCGTGTACTTCCATTCGGATTACATGGGGCACCCACTACCTTCCAACGTCTGGTGGACAAAATGCTCCGACCCCATAATTCGTACAGTGCTGCCTACTTGGATGACGTTGTCATCTATTCCAGGACCTGGAAGGAACACCTACTGCAGGTTGATGCTGTATTACGGACACTAGCGAATGCCGGACTTCGTATTAATCCAAAGAAATGCTATTTTGGGTTGGTTGAAGCCAAATATTTAGGTTACCTAGTGGGCCGGGGTATGGTCAAACCACAATGCTGCAAAACAGATGCCATAGTGAATTGGCCCTGTCCGATAACCAAGCGGCAGGTACAAGCATTTACTATCGCTGGTTTGTACCCCGGTTTTCCGAGAGAACAACGCCCTTGACAAACCTGACAAAGAAGGAGAAACCTAATCATGTGGTTTGGGATGATGATACTGATACTGAATTTAGTGACCTTAAGCAGGCCCTTACGTCAGCTCCTATCTTGAAAGCACCTGATTTTACTTTGCCTTTCATTCTCCAGATGGATGCTTCTAGCACAGGTCCTGGTGCCGTGCTGAGCCAAAGCATTGATGGAGTGGAACACCTCATTATGTACCTGAGTCGGAAACTGTTGGACTGAGAGACCAGGTATGCGGCAGTGGAGCGGGAGGCTTTGGCGATTAAATGGGCGATTATGCAGCTGAGGTACTACTTCCTGGGTCGGGAATTCACCCTGGTGACTGACCATGCACCATTGCAGTGGATGGGGTTACACAGGGATTCAACTCCACGCGTCACGAGGTGGTTTTGGACCTACAGCCTTATAAGTTTTTGGTCGTTTATCGTCGAGGTCTGCTGCAGGCCAATGCTGATGCCTTTTCCCGGTGCCACGACCTCACAAAAAGGTACGCCCGACCCGATAAGTCTGGGCTGAGTGGAGTGCCGTGTCACACACGTGCGACTAGGAGTGAGCTGAATAGACCAAGTGGAGGTGATTACCCGCTGGGCCGCGGGGTGCTCTAAACCTATTTCTGTTATTTCTGCAGATCAAATACAGGAAAACCTGCCTGATCTGACGCCACTCTTGTACCGGCACCCAGACTGACGTCACTTCCTGTTCTGGCACCCAGACTGATGTCACTTCCGGTTCCGGCACCCAGACTGAAGTCACTTCCGGGTTACAGACTATAAATCCTCCATCTTGCCAAACTAAGTAAGTTCATTCTGGGAACTCAAACGAGCAACAGCATTGTGTACAATTGTAATCTTTTGCAGCCAAGAACAATATATGGGTGGCTGACCCAAAAGTTTTTCATTGTGTTGAGACTCATTCTTTCACAACATCAAAACTATTTTTATCATAATTTATAAATAAATCAAATAAAAAGATGCTAAACTACACTAAGAACAAAATATATGGTCTTGGAGATCTGTAAATTAATACTATAAATAAAGTACTATAAATATTACTGACTAGTTTTTAAAGTTTAACATTAGAACCTCAAAGAATGTAGTGCTGATTTTGGAGATACTTAATGGAAATCATTAAAAATTACTCCCATTCAGTCCTTTCAGCCAATACTGCACAGAACATGAGTAAAGTAAAAATCTGAAGGAACAATGCCTGCCAAAACTTCATTATTTCATAATGAGTAGATGCTTAGTGGACACCATTTTTAATATAGTTTGATGAGAAGTACTTAGCTTGTAATCCAAAAATTACAAGCCTGGGATTGGTTCCTGCCTTGTGCCCTGTGTTGGCTGAGATTGGCTCCAGCAGACCCGCTATCCCCCCTCCCCAATTTCCCCCCCCATGACCCTGTGTTCGGATTCAGCGGGTTGGAAAATGGATGAATGGATGGAATTTATTTATATAAGCTCTCTAGCTGCATGTTGGTTGGAAATAATAATACATTTTATTTATATAGTGCCTTTCCCATGCTCAAAGCGCTGAATTTAAGTAAGAATATCACAGAACTCTGTGCCCGTGACAGTACTACTCCTATTTCTACAACTACCACTATCTATCTATCTATCTATCTATCTATCTATCTATCTATCTATCTATCTATCTATCTATCTATCTATCTATCACTACAGTTCTACTACAACAATCTAAATCTTACACTGTCACATCTTCTCATTGTTACATGGACATTTTAGTTTATTCATCAATACAATTGTCTGCATGTTTTGAATCTAAATGCAGAGAACAAAGGCTGATAGTACCTTTGAGAAGGCTTTCCAGCATGTGTGACGGCAGAGGTTCTCCTGTCTGGTAGTGACCACTGATTGCTGAAATTGTGTATCTGTCATAGATCCAGTTTGACATAAACTGAGAGGCGAATTCCACTGCATCCCACTCAATGCTGTTGATTCCAGAGGCTCCTGCATAGGGCACCACTGACAACATGTGCTGCAAAGCGTGGCCAAACTAAATAAAGAGACATTACTAAATTATTTAAAGCATTGTTAACTTGAGGATTTGCATTGACTTTTATCGAATCAACCTATACAATATAACAAATTTTATTATAAATGCTTTTTAATGTTAATGTGCTGTAGAAAATTAATTAAATAACAAATTACACACATAATATATTTACCAGTCAAGGCATCATAATAAATATGTTAACAAAAAGATTTAGAAATTAGATCAAACATGACAGCTAGCACAGGTGAAAATAGTTTTAAAAGTACTAGTACAGAAGTACATGTACGTCCAAAGGAAGTGCTTTGGTTCATAACTATGGGAAAACCAAGACCATACAACTAAATGGTTGTTCACTCAGGTTAGCTCACAAAGAGTGTGGATTGCCTCATGTTCTAAGATTACTGAAGTTTATCTCTGTTGAATACACTTTATTAGCATGTGATTTAGCACATCACTAAATAATTATGAAATAGAAAGTGGTGCAGTTTACATCCAAAAATTCAAACTGTCCAATAATTCAAACTGGCGGCAAGCCAGCAATGTAACAAAAGCAACTACTTTAGAATGACTATTCAGAAAGAGTGTGCATCTGTTGCAATTCAGAATGTCTAAATCCACTGAGAGCATATTAAAATTAAATGTTTGATAGAGTGTGAGTGGAGAACAAAGCCAAAGCATGTGACCAAGTATTCTTAGGGCTTCCTTGGCTTGGTAGCACCACTCAGGTGGGAGGAGATTTTAGTACGTCTGAGTTTAGAGAAATGTATATGGTGCACAATGTTAAGTTGGATAAATCTTTTAATTGCAGTGTTTCAACAGTGGATAGAAAGTGTAGTTTTGGAAGTTTATGAATTATAGTACAATGAACAATCTCCCTAATCTCTGTAAGTCATCTGGCATCCACAAGAAGGCAGGAATTTCTGATGAACAAAGGGAAGCACACGGTGTAAGATAGTAAATCTTGCAGCACACCTTCATGTGTCTAGGCATCACGCTGTCCACAACAGGGCTGGAATGTCCAATGAAGAAGGGCAATAAGAAGTACAAAGAAACTGGAATGTAAAGGTTGGCATATCCGGTGCACAAAGATTCATAAATGCTGGGTGTGATTGAAACAGATGGACTTACCATTGTATCATTAAGCCCATTTTAAATAATAATGCTAGTTTATCAGTAATACAAAATATGCTTCTTATGTTTATGTGCTCTGTGGTAAGATATGCTTCTCTTACAGTTTACCTTTATCTTATGTTCATTCTAAAAACTTAATACTGGAAAATTTAAATAAATGGAAAATGTATGAGCTGAGTTCAAAGATGCGATTCATAATAATGATTCTGAATAAAATACCTTCAGTGTCGGGACCAGATTTTCAGAGAGTTTTAATCCAGTGGGATTTTGGTATACAGTATAACAGTTTGTAGATAACAGCTCAACGTAGAGCATACAAAAAAGAAGAAATACCAGATATGATTTTCCATGAAACTACAACATGAGAATACAGCAACTCATGGAAAAATCCTATTGCTCAAACATGGGCTGCCCAGTAAGGCAGCAAAATATCTAGCCATGCTAACCCTTATTGTGTCTTGGATCTGTGGAGCAGTGGTTTTGTTAAACAAGATCATTTCTTATTTCAAATAAATTAAGATATAGCTCTATGTATACTCTTAAGAGGGCACATAGCTATAATTAGAGCAATACATTGAAAAAAGAAGGACTTGAAAGATATACAGTGGTCTAGTTGCAAAGGTCCTGTAAAATGTTGCTTGAAAGACTTCTAACTACATGCTTTGTGGGTCCCAGTAAAAGGAAACATCAATTTAGGTTAAAGAAAGCTAATATTCATAGACAATATTTTGTGCTTTTACTTTAGTTTATCTTAAACTATAAAATCAGGCATTATCTATGACATGTATTGAAAGAAAGAGAAGCATATCATTTGGGTACAAGGAAATCTTTTATAATCAAGTTTCCCTCAATTCATTAAACCAAGACAATATTAAGCATGCAGATACAGAGGGAAAAGAGACAGGCAGTTAAAGAGAAAGAAATTGAGCTCAAAAGCAAAAATATGTAAGTTTACATTATTTTTACAAGTTGAAGTTTTGAATTTTATCTAGGCTATGATTTGTGAGCCAAACCTGAACCTACACAGGTGGGCCAATAGGTAGTCTCCTATCAAAACATTTCTGTAGTCAGAGATAGTAATATGTGAGGCATACAGATACTTATAAGGCATATATGGCATTAAATATACAGCAAAGGTTAAAATAGGGGTGTCTGCCCCTAATAATTATCCTTACCTGGCCCTTGCCTGGTCTAGTATAACAAAAGAAAGCATCACTACTCATCAAACTAAAGCAAAACATATACTGTATAGTAGACTGCTGCAGTATGTTAGCAGTATGAACACTTTTTAATTTTTTTTTGAAACATTGATAGCATCAGCGGTGATACTGTATATTTCATAGTTTTTTTTTTATTTTTTAAAAATTGGTCTGGATAGATATATTGATCTATAGAAGTTTCATTCTGTAATCAATTTATAGTGCTAGAAATTTCAGATAAAGCTAGCAGCATTTCCAATATTGCTTAGTCTGGATTTGCTGGAATATCAGTTTGGTTAAAATAATAATTGTTAAGTACCAAATTTATTTAATAGTTCTTAATACAGAAGTGTTTTAATTTCAGTAAATTCCATTTAATTTAGTTTTGCACACTCCACTTTAAATATCTACGGTTGTAATATCTTACTTTCTGTTTTCACTCTATTCATAATAAAATTATTCTATTTAGGTAACAACAGTTTAGCATTTTCTGAAAAACGCTGATAAGATTTGATCAGGAGTACAAGCCATTCATTTTAAAGACTGGTGATGGGCACTCACACATATTTCCTGTTAATCTTACCAACTCATTCTATCAGTTCTAGCATCCTGCTTATGTGTTCATTCCTGTTATATACCGAGTAAGATATTATTTGAACTCTCAGGTATGCCTTGTTAGAGATGCAAACAACAAATCCAAAGTGGAGTACATCTCAAAATCTCTGCGAGGCATGATTTGAAGTTACAATAGTTGCATAACAGATAATGAATGGGTGTGGAAATCCAGGGCAACTATGTATCTCTAAAAGAACATATTTTATTATTATTATTATTATCATCATCAAACTGAAAAATATAAAGCAACTCATTTACATCATGATAAACTCCTCAAGTGTGCTTGTTTTGGCATAAAAACTGATTTTTTTATAAGCATTTTGATCCCTCCCATTTTTTGATCTATATACTGCCATGTTACTCCTTATCATTTTAAATTATCTCTCTGCATTTATTCAGTGGACTGTCCATTTTCAAGCATGTAATGTCTCATTCTTGCCTGAATTTTGAAAATCATTAGTGCAAAATGCAGTAGACACATAAAGATTTAATATATTAATAATATATTTAATATATTAATATTTAATATATTAAGTGACCTGTAAAAAAATGCATTTATTTGTTCTGCATATTTATACTGTAAAATCAGCTTTGCACTTGGCAAATATATGACTACTACTGACTAATAAGCTGAACTATATATGTATACTCGTAGATCAGTCCTGACTATTGAACCCACTGTGTGACCCCAAACTCAGTCATATAGTTTTACTGACATGTAAGCAAAATGTGGCTCAGTAAAGCACTTTGCTTAGTACCGAAGGTTAAACATTTTACCTCATGAAATAATGTTTCAACATCGTCAAATGACATCAGTGAAGGTGCAGATCCAATTGGAGGAATCTGGTTACAAACAATGATAGCAACAGGTTTCTCTTTCAGTAAAGCACTTTTTGCTAAATAAAGAATTAAAAGAAAACAAAATGTATCACTTTTTACTACCTTAGATATTTTCATATATTATTGTCAATTACAAATGATATTATTAAGAAAGGAAATTTTAATGAACTTACATTGTAAACCATCCATCCAGGCACCAGACTGCTTTTCTTTAGGTCGAGAATAAAGATCCAGAAAAAGAGATGCAATATGTATCTCTATGAAATATCAATTATTTTTAGTCAGAGATTGCAATTATTAAAAATTCATTATCTTTAAAGTTATGCATAAAATCAGCCAAGCAGACTTTAAACAAATAAATATAATTATTTAGTCTATTGAAGATTCTAATGCTTAAAGGAATTAACTATATTTACATTACTTTGTATTTGCCTTCTTTAAAAACTTAGGCAATACATATATCAGATGTCAGATTTCTATGGAAAATAGTTTTATCAATGAACACATTGTTATAAATAAAAACACATTAGGTGTTCAACAGAAACCTAAAATTAAGTACAGAAAAATATCTTTGTTCTCCTTCAAAAGGCACTGTGTGTCAGGTGTGATGTTTAAGTTAGAGTACAAACATTGAAAATATATCCTTTAAAATACAGAGATTTACAAGTAGAACTGGTTTTCGTTAAACTAGTAACTGGGTTATTTTAAGTGAAAACCTCAGTGCAAAAAAAACCTAATGATGCCTACAGTCCAATTATTACCAATGCAGCTAAAGAACTGTAAATATTAAATTGCACGGAGTAAAAGAAAGACATGACACCTTTGCAATTGTTTGGTTAAAAACAAAAAAAAATCAGTAATTATGTAATTATAACAAAGTACTTACATCAGAAATTTGTCATTAGCATTTTTTAGTTCATTAAGGCCTGCTGATACTCTTTCAGTGTGAATGCAAAGAAACACACACTTTGCTGATTTGTCTGTATTCTTTAATAAAATATAAAACTGCTTATATATCAACGTCAAAATGTGGATTATAAAAAAATATAAAGTGTGTGAAATAACATTTAATGGAAAGCGAAAAAGCAGTCAGTACTGGGAATGCATAATTAGGACAAATAGTTAATTATATGTTGTGTTAATGGTTTATTCATTAATGTGTGTGTTTTATTCTAAGACCTACTACTGCAAAAAGTCCTTTTATAAAACCTTTCCAATTTTGAACAAAAATAGTTGTGAAAGAAGCAAGAAAGGAAGAATGCACAGGTAAAAATGTCATTCTCTTACCTTCCTCATTGTATACATAAAAGACTTTCACCAAGGGGTCCCAGACTTCTATAACACTATCTGCAGGTTTTACGGTTACTCCAAATAAGTCCAAACACAGTTTAAATAGACCAGCAAGGACCCTAATGGAGGAAAGGGTTTGACATTGTACTTCAGTGGTTAGTATCTTTCTTTTAACTGTACTTAATACATTTACAAGATATATGAGATAATATGGAAAAATAAATTTGGTAGTCACCATGTTAACATATTTTACGTGAAAGTACTCTTAATACTTGCTTACAGGTTTACAAAAAAAAGGCCTAGTTTTAATAGTTTGCTATCGTGTACAGTATATTTATTATTGCATCATAATTACAAACCATTTTCTATGTGAATTTGCAGAAATACTTCATAGTGTCATCTATTAATCTCCATTTGATTAAACTGACAAGATGTACTTCCTTCAGTCTTTTCTTGAAGCACATAACCAGGAGATCTGGAATTAGTCTCATTGCTTTTCTATTGGCTTTCTCAATAGCTATTTTCTTCTTATAACATGGAGACAAGTACATTCCATATAATCATTACTTCTCTTAAATAGTTCTCTACACAATTTAAGTTAAACATTGTGCTTTTGTAGAAATCTGCAAAATTAGGTTAGTAGTTCTGATGAATGAATTACAAGGGGTGCAAACAGAAATGAATATTAAAGTTTAAACAACTAGAAGAAATAGTTATTTTGCTAAAGTCAAATAGTACACAAGTGTGGTTTGTTTTTGCCAAGGATAAACTTTCTTTGCAACAGGCATTGACAACTTTGTCAATCATAAAATAAGCAGCTTTCAGCTTATTCTTTATAATATTCTTTCATAATTATTAACCACAACATTTCTCCACTTGACTGATTATTTAAAAAGAAAAGTTAATTTGTACAACGGTATGGTAATACATTGAGAATCTCTGTTGCACCACAGCAGCAAAGACCTGGCACTATATCTGTTTGGAGTTTGCACTTCTTGTGTCTGCATAGATTTTCTCTGAACATTCAGTTTTCCTCTCACAACTCAAAATCTGCATTCTGACCCTGCATGACTAAGATGTGGTCTGTGCCTTGTAACCAAAGCTGCTAAACTAGGCTCTACATCTCCAAAACGTATGACCATGTAGGAAGTCAAAAAGTGGATGAGGACTGATGAATTGATGTGCATATATTACCTGCGAGTTTGGCCTTTGCCACAGAAACATATTTCCCTTGCAACTGAAAATGTCATCTTTACTTCAAAGCCCATTTACTTTTACAAATGTGTGGCCTAGTTTTTGTAGCATATCAAATAATATTAAAATTGAATATTGCACAGTAGAAAATGTTAATAACATACCTCTCCACTGGAAAGTAAAGTGGTAACTCTTCACTTGGAATACTAAAAGAAGCAAGTAAAATAATGTAAATGCAGTTATATATTAAATTCAAAAAGTCTACAACTATTTTAAATAAACTGTGAAGTAGTACTTTACCCTATAAACTTGATTGAAAATCAACACTTGTTAATATTTTTACAGTAGTTCATCAAATCACTTATACCTGAATAATGATTTCATTTGTTTCTGCTTCCAATATACAATGTCCCAGTTTTCTAATTTCCCTCTATGACCATGGGTGTGGGCAAATTCTGTCAAGGACTCCAGCTCCTTGATAGCCACTACAAACGATAACAACATCAACAAAGTAAGACTTTGGGTACTAAATACAGAACAAAAGCTGTATATATATGAATCTAAAATACAGTGTATAGTATCTTTATTGAGTACTCTATTTATAAATCACTACTTAAATGAGTGAACATTTTTTTCTAATTCATCCATAATACAACAAAGTAAATTTAAATAATTCAAAGTAACAATTAAAGACAGTAACCATTACTGTACTGCTATTGTATCATTCTGTATTGTAACTGCATTTACTTTATACATCTTTTAATTTCTGTCAGAAGTATTTCTACGTCTTTCACTTTTAATGCTTTTTTTGTGTCTGTTAAGTAGAAAAACACCTGTATTTACAAATTCCTTTCCTACAAACCATACCCTGCTAAATTACTGTTAGTAAGTGTAGTTATCTGTAAAGTCAGTTGGTGTAGCTATGCTGAACATACTGAAGTATGCACACAATATAAGGAATATATATTTACTTAACACATAAACAATTGCAATGTAAACACAAATGGGTCCCATTACAGAGTCACAGAAAGCTGGTGCCTATCCAAGTTGCACTGGACAATGCAAATCTACATGCCAACATTGTGCCAAATCAGGAGAATTGGGATCATGTCCTTTATTATAAATTATAAACACTCAAATCTGTTAGTTGACAGAACATGGTCTTTGACTGAGAGGGGAGAGGCTGTGTTCCCATTTAAATGTAGAAGGTTCAAAATATGTTTGCGAGATCTGGCCCTTTAATTTGGATCCATAGTGGTACAAGAACAAACAGAGGCTTAACTTGACACCAGACATGACTCTAGGACTTTGCTGCAGGTAACCCTAAGTGCAAGTTTAAAGGCACCTCATGCTACGGGATATTAAAGTGAGGAAGAGAGCTTGGACTCACTGGTGGGATGAAAAGACCAGTGTTTGAACAGAGACAGAGGATTGGAGAAAAGTAATTTCTTTCATGGTTATGTAGAAATGGGCTAACTATCCCACTTTATAGACAGGGGTTCAAAACCACTTTAAGAAGGCTCATAGAAGCAAATTTCCTTGTAGCTTGAGTATTTTCCTTCTTTGTAAGCTTTATTTTCATAATATTCAAGTATTTATTTCATTTTGTGGAACTCTTGCTAGTTAATCATGTTTAATGAAACAACAGAATACAAACATATACTGTTAAACAGTAATAGATATTGTTACTTTATAAAGGGTCCTTTCTAAGCTTATCAATAAAAGAACTGCCAGTGAATAGCACTGTGTATTGTAACATAGACTACTAGAGGTAATTCCAAACAAAACAATGGAATCTACTTTCCATTTAGATTCTATAGGTAGATAGATAGATAGAACCTTATTTGTCTATATCCTTGATAAAAATGTGTCAGCAAATTCCCACCTGCGTAAGTCTTATTATGAAGAAAGTCAATCAAGTTCCACACCTTGTCGACAGTCTTGGCCATTTTTGTAGAGAGGGAGAGCTCTGCATAGTTGTTGTAGTCCAAAATCTGAGCCTTTTCTTGCCTAAAGACAAGAAATAAAATTATGTTGGTGAGTATTAATGGACAGCACCCTTTAATAATTATTTTGTACTTTTGCAGTTGTATTGTTTAATTAAGTTCAGATTGGATTATTTATACATACTATAAATCTCAATTATTCTAAGAAGGCCTATTTTGCAAAGAGGAATAGCATTTGTATAGATGGATGTCAGTTTATTTGTCCTAGGGTGACATTTGGCTTTTTACAGAAGCTAAATAAGTAAATAAATAAATATAATAAACAACAACCCCCCCTCCCCTTCAAATAGTTATTAAATAGATGAACAATATTTAAATTGAACATGTCTTTGAATGCTAAATAAGACTCAGTTCACTTTTTTCTGTAATGTTTAGAAAATGAGTCTTTCAAAAGATGACATAATGCAAAAATTGAATATTAATCTGGGATTATATATCTAATAATAGTTATAATTCGAGTTCTACACATCCAATTTCATTACCACTTGCTTAGCCCAATTCAGAATGGCCATTGGGGCTTAAGCATTACAGGACACACTTGCACTTACATGGAGCCAATTCAGAGTCACTATTAAACTCTTCACTGACATAGTTAGACATGCCCAGAGAAAAATGTCACAGACACGAGGAGAATATGCAAACTCCACAAAAACGATGAAGGAACAGAGATTTAAGCCATGTCCATTGGACTGGGAACAGCTTCATCAGTTTGTTAATAAAAATGTATTCTTTTTTTTTTTTCGCTAGGGTTATAATTACCTTTACAAAGGGAATTTTTACTAAATGAGATCTAAAGAGTTTTCTGGTGAATGAAAGCTATAATGTCAAGAGTGATATCTTTATTCTTGTCAACTCATTTGGATAATTGCAGTACATAAATTCTGCTAAAGTGTACAAAAGTTATGGCTCACAGAAGCTGATTGGAACACCCTCATTGTGCAGTCATATTCTCACCTTGCTTAGACCTATTTTACTTATTTATCACTTTCAAGATTATTCCTCCATGTACTACAGTTTCATTTTAAGTTTCAAAGATGTGCTCTTTAGTGTAACTGGCCACTAAAGTTGGCCTGATATGAATTTGAGTGAGTATGTGAGTGAGTGTTTATAGTGATGAAATAAACACCATTCTGTGTTGGTTCCTGCCCTTTGCCTAATGGTACTGGAATGGCCTTTGCCTCCTACTGATATTGTTTTGGACATCATGAAAATAATGGACCTGATAATGTCCAAACAAGACTGATGCATTGACCTTATACCTTTATTAATAGGACCTGCTGTACATGTTCATGTACTATATTTCATATATTACTTCTACATATTAGCAATTATTATGATGAAATTATGACTGCATTTCTGTACATAACATCTATTAATCATGCAAGGAATTTCCCCAAAGGGGTAGAATTACAGGAAACTTTGATTGGTATTTGCTAATACTATAATATATTAATAAGCAGTAAATTGTCATCTGATACAAAAATTTGTGCAAAAGGTGAATAGGTGAAACAAGGTTACCTGAGTTTCAGAATTTCATTCAAGATTAGTTCATTATTATATTTTGCTGATGCTGCCAGTCCAATTTTAGCTTTGTAAAGCATCCCACGCAGTGATCGCTTACTGCTGTACATCAGTATGTTTTCATATGTTGTTTGATCAAGAGTCACTTTCCAAGGACCATTTTCAATGTCAGGACTGATTTCATATGATTGCAAAGAAAGACAAACACATGATTAAATTATGCAGCACACCATTTTTAGTATATGTGACATAGCAGGATTGCATAATAGAAGATGTATTCCCTAAATAAGTTACTTTAATTACCTGAAAAATGCTTGGAAATAAATGTATATAACTCAAGACAGAACCTAAAGGGATTCATTCTTCATGTTCTACTCTTGCTCTAGACAGTAATCAGAGGAAACCTTACAATTGTAATGTGCAAACTATCTTGAAGTGTGCAGGCTCAGCCTTCAGTGATTTTGATGAGCTAGAAGGTGGAACATAACTAAACATATGTTTCCCACATTAACATTTGGCATGAATATTACATACTTCACTGAAATGTAATGGTAAAGACAATGGTATGCAAAATTAAGTTTAGAATTGCAAATAGACGAATAATAGAAAAAATCTATTCAAGGCATCATTAAATTATGCCAATTATTAACTCTCTTTTAAAGCCAAGGTTTTAACCGCAATCTCTGATTGTTACCGTTTTTTTGTATCCATGGCTGCTGCATTAGCCATAAACCTGAGGGTAGTTTCTGGGAGCTCTTCAACACTTTTCTTTTCTTTAAGTAGAATGGAAAATTCTGAAGCTGAATCCAGTATGTTGTTTCTGAAACATGAGAAAAAGATTACTTTTTACTTATTTCAAATACATGTATGTCAAGTGACTTACATTAGACATTATTCAAAGGTTGATTTTTTTTTTTGGCAATAGAAGTTTTAATCCAGGGTCTCAGTCATTGAAAACCAATTATTTTTTATTTTATTTAAGTCTCAAACAGGATTTCTAAGACAGTGTTTTGGCAATCATGAAAGGTTTCTGCTTCAATTGTTGAGCCACATTCCATAAACGTAACAGACCCTAAGTTCCATCCATCCATTATCCAACCCGCTATATCCTAACTACAGGGTCACGGGGGTCTGCTGGAGCCAATCCCAGCCAACACAAGGCGCAAGGCAGGAAACAAACCCCGGGGAGGGCGCCAGCCCACCGCAGACCCTAAGTCCCCTACTTCAACTACTTTGTCACTTTTTACCTCATTTGGGATAGTTGAGCCATCATGCTCTTTGCAGTACTAGCAAAGTAAAGAGTATGGGAGATAACCGATAATAGATAACATAAGCAAAAACATGAAAAATACTCTATTTGTAAGTAACACTGGAGTTAGCATGCCATTTACAGTACAATAGATATTAATTATATTAGTTGCCTGGTATGACAAAATAAATTTTTTTCTTCATTTACATAAGGAAGAGTATTTTCAAAAAAGCTCTTCATTTAATGTTATGCAGTTGCAACACATGTTCTGTCAAATCTACAATAGGTATTTCACATATAGCATATTATAATACAATTTACTGAGTTGGGAATATTCAAAGTACTTTTTACTGAAATTAAAATATAATAAGTCATCTGTAAACTTTTTTTGAATTTCATGGTTACAGAGAAATGTATTGCTCTTTTCTTTTCTGACTGAATGAGAAGCACAGCAGTATAGTAAGGATATGAGTTTAAAGAATATGAAAGTAAAAATACCTTTTGATTATAATAAGTACTGTGATCAATATGGCCAGATTTCAAAGTCTGTTATAGTGGACCTTGTGTAAAGTAAGAATGGATAAATCATGAAAAGGTTATGTCAAAGATTCAGAATATGAAATATTTAAAGTCTGTTATAGTGGACCTTGTGTAAAGTAAGAATGGATAAATCATGAAAAGGTTATGTCAAAGATTCAGAATATGAAATATTTACCTGAATGCTCTAGATAAGTTTGTCAAACATTGATTAATATAGTTAAAACGATGCCTCTTCTCTCCCTTTAATTCAACACCATTTTGTTTCATGTTTCTTAGAGTAAATTCAATAATTCTTTGTTGTGATGCATCCAGGTCATTACTTAAGCTTAGCTCCTTTATTTAAAAAGACATAAAATTGCATTAAAAAAGATAACATTGGATAAAATGATAAAAGTTTTGTATGCAAAACGTTGTATTCAAGGTCTTTCCTTACCTTAAATACATTATAGATTGGAAGGCTTTGCTGCAGTCTTGAAGACAATTCAAGAATAAGAGGTTGTGTCTAAAATCATATATATACATATATTTATGATTAGATGTTGAAAGAAGACAACAAACTATGGATTATAAATTACTAAAAAGAATCACTTTGGCTTTGTTTGCATTTTTTACATTTGTTTTTAAACTGCCTCGTTTCTTCATTCCACCACAAAGTCAAATACAAAATTTTGTTGCAAATGGCTTTTTTCCCCCCATTTCTTTCTACTACAAGAAAAGGGATCAACATTATCAAAATTTTACTGAATTTCCTCCATAAAATGCAATTTTTTTCTGGATAAGAAAAATATATTTTCTTATTTTCTAAGTCTCTGGCACCTAATCATACATGAATAATAATCTTAATATAAATGTGACCTCTCCAAGGTCTGTTTTCAAGAAGACAAGCCACCTTGGCCCACTAGAGAGAACTTAAACCTAAGAACAAATTCAGCTCATAACAAGGTCCAAATATAGAATAAAGAAATTACTGGAATATTAGTTAAAGATTAAAAATTAAGCAAACACCTGCTTAATTCATTAAGAAATTTCTGACAGTAAGCCTTGACAAAGCATCCATCCATAATAATAATAATAATAATAATAATTCATTACATTTATATAGCGCTTTTCTCAGTACTCAAAGCGCTATCCACACAGGGAGGAACCGGGAAGCAAACCCACAATCTTCCACAGTCTCCTTACTGCAAAGCAGCAGCACTACCACTGCGTCACCATTTTCCAACCCGCTGAATCCAAACACAGGGTCACAGGGGTCTGCTGGAGCCAATCCCAGCCAACACAGGGCACAAGGCAGGAACCAATCCCGGGCAGGGTGCCAACCCACCGCATGACACACACAAACACACCCACACACCAAGCACACACTAGGGACAATTTTAGAATCGCCAATCCACCTAACCTGCATGTCTTTGGACTGTGGGAGGAAACCCACGCAGACACGGGGAGAACATGCAAACTCCACGCAGGGAGGACCTGGGAAGTGAACCCAGGTCCCCAGGTCTCCCAACTGCGAGGCAGCAGCGCTACCCACTGCGCCACCGTGCCACTTGACAAAGCATGTAAAATCAAAATTCTTTTTGTGCCTGGCATTCTCTTCTAAACTAGATCTATCTTCTATGTCCCCTCCTCTCTCGTATGTTACACAATTTTTAAATCTGTCAGAGACAGCAGTATGGTGAGTCTTATACAGGCATTCGCTTAATTAGTGTTTTCAACAGTTTTTAGTACAACCCAGCAGCTTAACTCACATTGATATGCTAATGACAGAAGATTTGCTGGGGAAAAATATGAAAGAGAGAGAAACTGATCACTTCTTTTGACTTTTTGGGCATAAGTATTGTGGGTGTGGGTATTGTACAGTGGGTGTACAGAACAGGCAGCATTGTCTGTGAGTAATTTAAAGAGAGCAGGATCGATGGCTGAGTGAAGGTTACAATGTGTGGTGGAGTTTTAATCTGCTAAACTGAGGTGCAGATACAGACTGAGAGGTACGGGAAAAGAGGTAGATCCACAATGTGGCAGCATCCAGAGAAAGGTGAGGCGCCCTGGAACTGTAGGTTACTGGCAGAGGTGGCAGTTTGGGTCTTTGTGCTGGACCAGGGTGTGACAGACTACATGTGTGGATTTATAAGGATGTACTCAGGAGTGGATAATGTCATGCAGGAGTGATTTGATTTTAAAATTATTTATTTATTCATTATTTATTGGAACACCTGAGGGCACTCATTATTTTGTGGCATGGATTTAAAAAAAATATTTACTGAAATGCACTATTATGGAATTATTGAGTACTTTAATTCTTATTGTTTAATAAACTGTGCCTTGTTTTTGAACAAAAATTCTTGCCTGCCTATTCACTCACCCTGGTCCATCTCAGTTATGACTACTGATGTCCCCAGAGTAGAAGGTTGTGCCCTTGGGTGGTGGGCATGGGACATAACACATTGTCTAAAGAACTAGTCTATTCTTCTGTCTCATAAGTTGATCCCAACAACCAAACCCTACAGGGAAATTTTTGTATGATTGGAGATGACTAGGTTTTAGGCCTCCAAAAGGTATTCAGGACCTATAAACCTGTATCACCATGTGCTACGCCTAGAGATTGAAGTGAATTTTAATGGTTCTAAGGTCACCATTGGCTTAAGATTTCTCACTCTATTCCTGGGAAAGAGAGATAGGTGACTTGAGTGTCCCTCTAGGTCTAGCTCTATACACTATAACTTTATTTTTCTGCTTTACGATCCTCAGATCATTCTCTAAGTGGTTACTATCAGAAATATACTATATGTGTAACCTTGGATAATTCACTCCTCCTTTAATAAAAATATTTTTAAATAACCCAGTTATGACCTTTCTTTCTTTAAAAGATAAGAACTTTCCTCACTACCTTACTCTCCTTCTAAAGCAAACTATACTACTTTTTAATAGAGAGTTTCCATCAACTGCTATATGAACTCTAAAACTCCAGAATGTTTTTTGTCAAACCAGGATATTCTGTTCTTTATTTCACTCATACTGTTCCTCTGCTTTGCTCTCTCAAATGGTATCCAAATGCTGCTATGAAGTATATTGAATACACACAATTTCACTGATTATCTTGGGATATTAATCCATCCATCCATTTTCCAACCCGCTGAATCCGAACACAGGGTCACGGGGGTCTACCGGAGCCAATCCCAGCCAACACAGGGCACAAGGCAGGAACCAATCCCGGGCAGGGTGCCAACCCACCGCAGGACACACACAAACACTAGCACACACTAGGGACAATTTAGGATTGCAAATCCACCTAACCTGCATGTCTTTGGACTGTGGGAGGAAACCCACGCAGACACGGGGAGAATATGCAAACTCCACGCAGGGAGGATCCAGGTCTCCCAACTGCGAGGCAGCAGCGCTACCCACTGCGCCACCGTGCCGCCCCCAGGGATATTAATGACCCTATCAATTATCAACAAATGGTGGCTTTGTCAGACTTCAAGGTTTCGTGTAGCTTTAGTCCTAAAACTATTTTCTAGTACTCTAGGATAATCTGTTTTTTTCTTTTTAGCTCTCTTTGTACTTTCTTGCTAATCGTATTGGATGTACATTGATATTTTATAAGTGACATTGGATAGACTTACAGTACCTGCTATAGAAAATGAATAACTCTAAGCACAGATAGCATACATCACATTCAAAGCTTTTCTGCTCATTATATCTTAGACAATACATTTTTATCAGCTAAACAAATGCTGTACATGCAAAATAACCAACCTTCTCTATGGCATGTCTGAGTTGTGGAGAGTCTTTCACATTTTCTAGATGGGTTACAACACTCCAGCTGTATTCCAGGGGTCTTAATAATACTTCTAGGAATTCTACAATAGAGGCCCATGACGTGGGAAAATCTATAAACAAGGAAATAGTGAATGTGTTAGCATTATACTTTTCGAGGAGAATAAAATAAAACCCATAAAATATTTAGCAATTGTTGGAATAAAAGAAAGAACAGATGATAATTCTTTGAATAATGTCAAATGTCTTCTAATAGCAAAAACCAGGAAGCTAGGAAAAGAAATCAGTTCTATATATATGATTACACATTCAGAAGAAAAACTGTAAAAAATGTCAAAAAGCACTTTGGCAAAACATTTTTTGGCTTTCAAATTGCAGTATTTTAAAGCAGTTAAAATTAAAAGTGAAATGAAAAAAATAGAAACATACTAGTACTTATAAATGTATGTTTCTCAATGAATAGTTAGAATCTAACATAGGAACAATTTAAATTCTTTCAACAGTCTGACTACAGTGTTCCTGCATAATGTGTTAGCTATACATTTTTACGTGGAGAACATTATTAGGCACACCTATCTAATAGAGAATCAATTTATCCAAATAAGAACACTTTACATTTTTTAATGTTTAGACTTAACAAAGTGTTTAAAGTTCAGCTCATCTCACAGATGTTTGACTGCATTGAGATCGGGTAATTAGCGATGCCCCTGCATTAAACTGGATTCACTATTATATCCTTGGAATCATTCTAAACTTTTTTTTTTTAAGTCAGGTGTTATGGAAAGGCCTATTTGGAGGTGGGTACACTGCTGCTATAAAGGGAAATCCTTATTAGCAGTAATGATTAGAAAATCAGTGACACTTATATATTTGTTATTTTTGTACGAGGAGACCCAAAAAAACTGCAGAAACTATAGCACTGCCACCACCAGTCTGTATTGCTGACATTCTATCAGTCTGATCCAAGACTTCCGAGCACTTGTGAAGTTTTCAGTACATCCTGGCCATTTCATAAGCATGAATCTGCAAAGTAGCAGGATTCATAAAACAAGGTGATATTTTTCTAGTTGATTACGAACTTCAATTAGCACAACTGCATCTTCATATTTCGTTCCAATATCTCTTCAACAGAATTATTATTTTACTTAGGTGTTAAGTGATCAAGAAGCCAGCCATTTTCTTAATAAACAGTACATAAGTCTCCATGGCCTCTATGACCTACTTTCACTGTCAATATTGTCAATCTATTTCAGAAAACATAACAGCTATCTTGAATTTTATTTTTGAGTGGTGACAAATAACTGATACACTTCAGCCACAGTCAAGAATGAAATTCTCAATAGATTTGCTCATCTTGTTACATTTGTCTAGACCGGTATCTACTACCATGGGGTAGTCAAATCCATTTAAATCATGTGTCTTGCTCATTCTCACTTTTAAGTTGTAAACACACAATTCCTTTTTAGCCACCTGCCTACTTTAAATAATACTGCATGCACATATGACAGAGCAATCAATTTCTGTATATGGGAGGAGCATACGTATGTGAAAAGGTGTACTTGTACCTGTGCATTTTATACAGTGGTTTGCATAATTAGAACTTTCAAGAGAAGCTTTTCAATAAAAAATAACACATTAATCCACTCTTTCTGAAAATAATGTGATGGTCATCCTGCCAAACATTCATGAGTCTTTGAGAATACCTCACATAAAATATACGGCCTCCTTTCAAAGGTGAAAGCTGGTCTGAAAATGAATAGGGTTATGTACCTGGCCTTTACATGGCACCCTCATTATTCATTTCGGTCTAAAAGGCTTGGCCAACTAACATTCCTGCTGTATAAGCCATTTCACCATAGTGTCTGATAAAGTCAAATGGTGAACTTACAATCAAGGTCTGGTACTAAGTTCACTTATGAACAACCTTGTATGCAAAAACTGTGTTTGCTATAGACAATATAACTACTGCTGAAATATGAAAAAAAAAAACAGAAAGCTGACCACAAAATAAATGTATGGACATGCTTGAATTGCTAATAGGTGTGCATTATTGGACAAAATGTAATAGCAGCCTCTGTATTTTGGTATATCCCTGTTTATCAAGGTGCCAGAGAGTGGCAAAGTGCTACATTGTGTTTGCACATGCATGAAGGAATTGCACTGAATTATATACATGTGACAATGCAACTACTACTACAATTTAATACTTTAATTCATTGCCATAACACCAATTGCATGGATTTTAACTTGATGAAGTTCATATAAACAAAATATCAAAGCAAACATAAAACATATGGACAACAGTCATAATCATTTTTAAATACCCTACAAGTAACCAGTTCAACAAAAAACACTTAAGTACAGTATATTCATTATATTAGTTTGCAAGATTCTATAGTAAAGATACTAAATTAATGAAGCTCACATCTTGAGGGTAAATACTGCTATGAAACTTTCAGTTCTAGTCATTATAGATCTAAATTGTTTAAAAGATGAAAAGAGAAGTGAACAAAGGATAGGTAGAGTATAATTTTAAGGTTTTATGCTTTCATCTAGAACAGTAGATTGATTCTACAGAGATATCAGTATGTGATTTTAGAAGCATCTAAAATCTCTAGCTGTTTTTTATCCTAGGTACAGATACTGGCATAACTCACAGAAATAGACAAAGTCAAAACACATTGTGAAAAAGAATCTGTTTCAGAGCAGAACAGTCACTAGTTAACTTTTGTCACCACATAAGTATTTTCTGTGTATTTTTAAAAGTGTGGCTTTGTTTTCTATTCTGCAATTCCATTTTTCTTTCCCCAGCACCCAGGCTGATGTCTTGTGTCTAAATGCCTTTAAAGGTAATAAACTGGCATATATTCATAGTGACTCACTTGCTTGCAAATTAAACTATTTGTGCTTTTAGATTAATGCCCAAGTAATACAGGGATATACACTCACAAAGAGAGGACTAATAAGGCAGATCTCAACTACCTTCTCACAGGGTGCAGAAATACAATGCCTCCTGTCTGGCAATCATCAAGGTCTGAAAGAACTTATTCCTGTATTTATAAAAATACAGTAAGTGTCTGCCTTCTGTGCAGTAGTTCAGTGCAATAGTACCCCCCATCTAGACATCTTTTTGCTTCACCTTCCTGCTAGGATTTTGCCTTAGAGACAATTACTGCAAAATGTGCTGTGCCTCTTGCTGGAAATCTTATTTACCTTTCTTTCTCCAGTTGGAAATGTTCCTTTAATTAATTTGACTGTTCTAGAATTCTCAGTGGTGAGGATCTGGTGCTGTTGCTTGTCTCACCTGTTGATCTACTCAGGCTCATTTGTTGCAATTTAGAATTCTGATCTCTTTAGTGGTGGATTGGGGATGGACATCATGTAGAAGGTTCTTATTTTGTTATATGTAACTTGCTTTTGGTTCTTCTAAGATGTTTGTCTCTATCCCTTTCAATAAAGATTTGTTCCAAAATGAAAGTTACCATGCTAGAATTTTGATTCTCAATTTCAGCAGTGTAGAATTTCTTAGGATGACAGAGGAGGGATATCAACATGGGACTGTGAAATCACAGATCATTAATTCTATTGCTTAGCTAAAGAAAATATCTGTTATCCAGCAGCAGACTTTGCCACTTAGCTAATAACACAGCTTTTCCTGAACAGACTCTTCTTCATCACCTCTACAATATGGTTATAAAGGAGATTGTTCTCATAAAAATCACAATTATTATGTTGTATTCACTTTTATTTTGGAATTATTTAACCTACAATTTACCTCTTTACGTAAAAAGCTGTTGTTTACACAGAAAGAAATAGTGATGGTAAGATATAGCCCTGTAGTCAAGTTGGGTGGCTTAGAGACATGACATCCTATGGTTTAAGTTTCCTGATAAAACGGAAATCCAACAGCCAAAAACACAAGGGCAGATACATATCTATGTATATTACATTATTTTAAAGATTAAAAGGAATCCAAACATATATGCTATGTTACTGTAGATACTGAGGAATTTTAGAAAACTTCCGAAAAATTGTGTGGTCCACTGATGCATTTATTACATTAGCAAACTGATTTCAGGTCCTACTCCATATTATAAAAAATAAGTGACTGAAATATGGTTATTTTGATAGACACCAAGGTGATGGATCTGTAGTCATTTGGGATATCATCCTAATGAACGGATTAAATAGTTCACCTGGAAAAATAGGACCTAGAGGGCTGCTCCATAGTTTCAGTATTATTATTTGAACACGTCAGATTTATTTTCAGTGATGATTGTTATATCCCTGTAGCACCATCTTGGACAGTTTTGGTCGCAACTAACTTGTGATCTTTTTCTAAAGGCCACAACCATTATAATTAGTGGAGCAAGCAGAAGCTCTATATCCAAGCACTGGATTCTTTCTAAAAACAAATATTATGTTAATAATAGAGGATAGACACCCAAGATGGTATTAGGATTTCTGTATTGAAATTATTGTATTTGTGTTCATTCTCACAATGTGTTTTAGGTTCTTGTATATTAATTTAGTTTTGTTTCTTCTGGTTATAAGCCTTCTCCCTTGACTATGAATTTGTCTATAGCGTATTTCCAGAGTTAAAAACCCTAAGGTTTCTTTACCTCAGGAAACATCTCTGAATATCTGTATTTTTTCAGGTATTTACAGCAGATCAGGTTGACACTGTTGAAACAAATCTGTCTCAGACACAGGTGTAAAACTTCCGATGATTCATGCCACAGTATGCCTTGCAAACTCACAAACTTTCTCCAAAAATATCCACATTTACTGAGAATCTAATTATGCAAATTCTTTTTAAATTAGACATTTATCATCTGAATTATTCTCTCACATCTATGTCTGTCATAGTATATTATCCTGTTATCAAATATTGCTGCTTCTTTTTAACTTGGTGTTGTCTGTGTAGTTATTGCAAGTAAGTACCATACGTCAAAGGCCACAATAGACTTTAAAACTGTTCCTGTCCTTTTGCTCCAATGACTGATATATGAGCTTTAATAAGAGACTAAGATCAGTGTTCAGATTACAGTCAGAGAGAGAAAGCATCAAGACTTTTTTTTCAATTAGTATGAAGTTACTAAAATCTTTTCTGAGTTAATCTTCTGAATTAAGATCTCAGGTAAAGTCTAAGAGGAGTCAGATAGAGTTTTTGGTAGATCAGAGCAAATCCAGTTTAAATTTTTTATAGTACTGTAGTATACTTTTATTTGTAGCTCATTTGAGGAGAAAATATTTCAGTAAATGTGCACACGTTTTGATTTAGAGATTTTGGATGTGGCTGCATTTAACACAGCTAATAGACATATTGAGAACCATGTTGTCCCCTATGGTTTGGCTATTGTGCCTACAGTTTTCCAGTCATTCATTAACAATAATTTTTAAAATACACAATGGGAATTTTTGTTGTAGTTTATATTGACAACACACTGAGTTCTTTCTCAGGATCTGGAACAACATGCACTTTATGTATGAGAGGTGATAAAAACTTTAAATGAAAAATATTTTGTGAAACTAGAAATTAACTTCATAAGCCCTCCATGACTTTCTTGAATTATGAGGTATCCCAAAAGACACATCCAAAAGACACATACAGTGGATTTACCACCATATGGAACTAAAGGATACCAGAAAATTTTATACAAGTTCCACCTCTCCTTTACTTCCTTAACTATAACATTTTTCTCTCAAATTTATATGTGCTTAAGATGCTCAGACATCTTTTAACATATTAAATATAAATTTCACTTCTGTGTCAGTTTTATTTTATCCAAATGCTTAATACAATTCAGAATGGAGGCTGATGCCTTCTGTATCTGTGTGGGGGCAGTGTTATCTCAAGAGATTTTCATAGTAAGGAGGTTGCATCAATATGCTTAGTTTTTAAAAAAAATGACCACTGCTGAACAAAACCTAGGAGGACAATAATAATTTCATAAATAAACCATAATAAATGAGAATGCATTCAAATTAGATTATATCAATTTATTACAAAAACAACTGCAGTGGAACTACAAAAAAATGTAAAAACTCAGTTAGCCCAGACCTATATGAATGGGATCCTGACCAAATCAGTGACAATTTTCCTCATTTAACACTTTCCCACATTTAACACTTTAATTTGATTTAGTCCCTACAAAAAGGCAAAATCAGGGTTCTAATGAATATTTACAGCCTGCTAAATGTTTACATTTCCAGTCATTCATTATCAGACATTTTAATTTCTTATCAGCCAGGACACACTTTTTTGATAATATCACAAATATAGAACAGTGTGAACCTAAAATTATTCTTTTCCCAGAGACATTTTTAACTGACACCAAAGAAGGTTCAGATGATATTTTGTCTTTAGCTGAGGAGGCAAACTCTGATATTAACATTCCTTATGATACACCTGAAAGGAAATCATTTGTACTTTCATTTGTTCTAGAGAATGCTCTTTGATGTTCACATGTTTCGGTGATGTTTCGAAAGCCTAGCATTACCCAGACTACTGAATGAATAAGGAGGCAATTTTGGGGGGACAACATGTCTTGGTAAATATTAAAAAAATTAATGATTAACCTGTGAAGTATGCAATTCCACTAAATCAAGGTAAGAGTTGAATTAACTTGTATTTTAATTTCTAGGTATTCCAAAAGATGAAATTTCTTTTCGGGGGCCATAGCTTGTTTAATGTTTTTGGAGGTATTAAAGACATTTTTAAAAAGTTTTTAAGATGTACTGGGGATACTTTCCAGTTTAATTGTATTCAGTCCTGCCTTTGACGGAATTTTCAAGGAATGCTTTTCATAATTCCACTATAAAACATTTTCATTCAAGTGTTGTTATGGATTAAAACAATTCTGCCTTAATCTATCTTCAGTAGGCTCCTCGATTTCTAGTTTAAGAAAATACCCGACACATCCAAAAGAAGCTTGGGGACATCCTTGGAGGAAGTTGTCAATTGAAAAAAACCTCTGCTAAAGAATTTATGGAAAGTAAATACCTGTATTAGGTGGCTCAAGATTTTAGGGTCAGAAAGCAGGTGTGATTTGTTACAGAGGATATCATCCTGAGGGTTGCTTTTTGGAAACTGCACTTAAGTTAATTGGACCACATACAACTACTGTCTAAAAACATATAGTTCCAGTGACTCATAAGCTGACAATGCCAGTCCATTTCAAGATTCGTAACTGTTTCACATATCTTGTTTGCAGCCGATTAACAGGAAAAGCTCACAATTGAAGTGGATGGGGAGCAAGAATTTGAAATACAAAAAACATCAAGGTCTATGGTAAAAAGACTTTACAGTTTGGCAGAAAAGGGCTTTCAATTTTGCAGAACGTGCAAAGCCACTCAAGATTATTCAGGATGGATATGAATATGGTTGATAGTGTAATCTCAGTTGAATTATTACGAACTATGAACTTCAGGTTTTTTGTCAGGGTAGCACATACTGTGATGGAAATTAATAATCATGATCCAGCATACCTTAAAACATATCCATTGCATGATTCCTTCTCCTACACTGATTTACCTAGATTAACCCTCACAGGAGCAAAGGTTTCTTTCAACATAATTCTAAGATTCATTGGAACAAGTCCTCCTGCCAAGCCAAGGCCAGTGTCTTAGTGTTAGTGTCTTAGTGTTTTAGTAATACCTAATGTGTATAACAATTAATCAATTTAGTATAACTAAATGTCATATCTACTGATTAACTTACTTGATGACTGTAACTTGTGCTCCAACTGTTGTAGGCCTTTTTCTTGTTCTGCCACTGCTCTAATAATGCCAGGCACAATATGATCTACTGAGATAGCAGAGAAATGTGGTAGTCCAGATGTGTCAAGTAGAGGATTTAAGCTCTCTTTAAAATCAGACTCAGCTGACGCTACGCTTCAGGGAAAAAGGTAAAAAAAATAAATAAATAATGAAAATTAAAACAGGAAACATTTGCAATGTTATACTGCTGTTACTAATCAGTCTTTTCTATATTAAAGGTTACAGTTAAGGATAGATATAGAATTATGCAAATATTTTATTATATCAAAGGAACACAATTTTCTTTAAATAAAGTTCACTTTATATTATTTAAATAAGCAATGAAATTATTGTGCTGATGAGAAGTCATTTTTGTCTTTCCAGTGCCTTCTTTCATTTAGAGAGCAGCAAGGGTTATATGCAGAGTATGACACAAGGTAGGCACCCTTGAATTATTCCTGTGCTCCTGGTAATATAAATATGATCCAAGGATCTGGGGTGCAGTATGCTCACAGACAGTAAAAGACTTTGGTGCCCAGGTGTGGAAGCCAAAGAACATTTCAGGCTGATCACAGGGAGAAACATTCAAAGACAAGGCAAAGAGATATTAACATTCAATAAGAACAGCACATTTTTGTTTAAAGTGGAACCTGAGTATATGAGCAGACAATAAAGCTGACTACACCTCTAGCCCTAAACAGAACAACTAGGTTTCTGATTGTGACATTTTTCTCGCTTACATATAGTAAAGATTAACCCAAATGATTAAGGAAAAAAAAATAAAACAACAAAAAACAAAAATGACTATATCTTCACAAGGGTCTTGGTCATCTTGGGGGCATCCTATAAGAATATAGTTGAAAGTTATAATTTTATTGCAACTAAAGTAAATTATCTGAGAATGCACTGTACCTTGAAAATAAAGAGGAGGAACCCCACTTCCAAAGGAACAGCAGAATTAAAACTTGGGTGCAAATCCTGCATAAAATAAAACATTTTCTTTAGTACAAATATCACTTTTCATTTTGTTGTTCTTTCAGTGCAGCCCTGAATGTAAATTACCAACACAACTAAATGTCCAGTAAAACAAACTGAATTCAAATGCACAAGTAAAAGAATATAGTTTATATCTAGACAAATGTTGTAATGTAAAAATATATAACTATCATGTTTCAGCTTCTCAGCTTTCTGAAAAAATAACAGAAAAGTGTGATAATTTCAGTTACAGTAAATGCATATCAATGCTAGTTTTCTTCCACCATGTCAAAAGAAAGGCCAGGTGAATTACTAATTCTGAATTAACCAATTTTAAACATGTTCAAATCAGTTCAGCTCAATTTATTCTTGTATATCACTCTTCACCTAGTATAGCTTCAGGGCGCTTTATAGATGATTTACAAATATAATATGATATCAGAAATGTTCTAAACCTTACATAATTAGTAAGTATAATTATGCATACTACACCAGAGGTGGTTCCTGTCTTACTCCCATTTTTGTAGGTATAGGTTTCCCCTCACTGACAATCAGGTAAGTAAGATATTGAGTAAAGAAAATGAAGGAATGAATTGATAAATTAACCTTTTTCAGATGTAGGTTGAAATTAAATGTAAATCTCAATTTAGTCTTTATTAAGAGTTCTGTTTTATCATGCATTAATTTAGATTAATTTAGAGTAAACTACAGTCTAAACAGAATATTTGTTCAATTAACAGGAGGCTACCAGAATAACCAGACCACCAAGGTGACAAAGTACATGGTGGGTCCCACATAACTTTTGTAGAAAGAAAAACACACACATACAATGAGGAAAAGAGGATTTGCACAAGGTAGTGAGATAAAGCTGGAGCCACTAGTAGAGTATACCATTTCACATATGCTGAGAATCCAAGAGGCACAAAACTCAGAGGTATCAGTACAGTAGACTGAGGGGTGCATACTTGGCCTTATATGAATAAAAAGAATAAGGCAACAGATGGTTGGCAGGAGGTTGGAAATAATCCTGATCAATGAGGTAAAAGACAGCTGCTTTTTGACAAAGATTTAATGGGAAGAAGTCAGGAACATAATTGGGAGAGAGAAAAGGGGATGAGGTGGGGGGATGCATAAAGGACAGCTTTGCTGCTACTTTTAAAATGGATAAGGGTGTGTGTGAGCTACCTTACTGGGTACAGATGGGTCAAGATCCACACAGACAAAACCACCAAGTGTTTACTTCTGTTATCTGTTTACTTTGTGTCCTCACTTTTGCAAACTCTTTTAGTGTGCTCGAAGACAACATACCATTTGCTGTACTGGCAATTAGTTTGAATGTCATCAAGAGGATGCTCCATCTCTTAGTACACAAAAAGAATGTGTGTTGACCATTGGAACCTAAAGATGAACCGAAAACTACAACCAATTCCCATACAAGGAATTCAGAATAACTATACATTTAATAGGACCAATTTCTTAGTGCTATACAAATGCCGGCAGTAAGTTGAACCCGTTTCCAGTGAGAGTTGGACTCCGCCAGGGCTGCCCTTTGTCACCGATTCTGTTCATATCTTTTATGGACAGAATTTCTAGGCGCAGCCAGGGTGTTGAGAGGGTCCAGTTTGGTGGGCTCAGGATTGGGTCACTGCTTTTTGCAGATGATGTTGTCCTGTTTGCTTCATCAGGCCGTGATCTTCAGCTCTCTCTGGATCGGTTCTCAGCCGAGTGTGAAGCGGCTGGGATGAGAATCAGCACCTCCAAATCCGAGACCATGGTCCTCAGCCGGAAAAGGGTGGAGTGCCCTCTCAGGGTTGGTAGCGAGATCCTGCCCCAAGTGGAGGAGTTCAAGTATCTCGGGGTCTTGTTCACGAGTGAGGGAAGAATGGAGCGTGAGATCGACAGGCGGATCGGTGCGGCATCCGCAGTAATGCGGGCATTGCATCGGTCTGTCGTGGTGAAAAAGGAGCTGAGCCGCAAGGCGAAGCTCTCAATTTACCAGTCGATCTATGTTCCTACCCTCACCTATGGTCATGAGCTATGGGTAGTGACCGAAAGAACGAGATCGCGAATACAAGCGGCTGAAATGAGTTTCCTCCGCAGGGTGTCTGGGCTTTCCCTTAAAGATAGGGTGAGAAGCTCAGTCATCCGGGAGGGGCTCAGAGTAGAGCCGCTGCTCCTCCGCATCGAGAAGAGTCAGATGAGGTGGCTCGGGCATCTGATCAGGATGCCTCCTGGACGCCTCCCTGGTGAGGTGTTCCGGGCACGTCCAACCGGGAGGAGGCCCCGGGGAAGACCCAGGACACGCTGGAGGGACTATGTCTCTCGACTGGCCTGGGAACGCCTTGGGATTCTCCCGGAAGAGCTAGAAGAAGTGGCCGGGGAGAGGGAAGTCTGGGCATCTCTGCTCAAGCTGCTGCCCCCGCGACCCGACCTCGGATAAGCGGGAGACAATGGATGGATGGATGGATGGATATACAAATGCATAATGAAAGCTCAGTGAGAATGCACTAACATATAGCTTGAGTCAATTATCTGTCTTTAAAGCTGACAGTCTTCCAAGCATTACCTCCAATTAAGATAAATAAGTAACTTACTAAACCTATAATGCTGCCTTACATACCATACCACACCATACATTTTCTAAGCACACTTAATCCAGAGCAGGATCACAGAAGGGCTGGAGTCTATCCAACAAGCACAGGGAATAAGGCAGGAACAATCCCTGCACAGGGTGCCAGTCCACCAAAGGGGGAACACAAGCACACACTACATACATACACTAAGGCCAATGTATGGCCACCAGTCCACCTAACCTGTATGTCGTTGGATTGCGAGAGGACAAAAGTATTGAAATTCGAATCTGAGAATTCAGAGTATGAAAACAAAGCTTTTAAAAGAAGAAGGCTGCTTCATGGACCATTGTTAGAACAAGGAAATGTAACCACATACCTCTTGCTCTTAATTTGGCATCCAGACAAATTTAGAGAAGATTTAAAAAATGTATCTTTTAACATACACAATGGATATGCCCCTCCCTTTTACCAACAATGTGTTCACCATTTGGCTTACATTGTGATCAAAAGACAAAAGCTTTAGGCAGCTTTTAGCAAGGACCAAACAACTTCTGGAAAATCTCACAGACTATTAATTAAAATACACAATGTTCATAAGATCAACACAAATAATAATCAAATACTTATTTATATCTTACAATATGGTTAATGATTGATTATTTAAATTATAGAATACTATATATAGGCATGTCGACCAAAGATGGGTTGAGATGGGTGTAAAAATGGACAGAACAATTGAGAGAGTATAAACATAGTCTGTGCAGTTTAAATATTTATGTCCAAATATTCATTTGACATTTTAAAGATTTTTACAGATAAAATACTAAAAAAATGTAAAAGTCACAAAATAATCTGCATAATTCTGGTCAACCAGGACAATCCAGTTAAATGCACAACATTATCAAACCTATTAATCCAGTTCAGACCCACACACACGCTTACATAGGGCTAATTAAAAGTCACAATTGAATCTACCACATATTTATAGAAGGAAAACTGTAGTACAGTACCTTCAAAAAAACACATACAGATACAAGGAATACTTCCTCTTTCGGCTGCTTCCATTAGGGGTCACCACAGCAGATCATCTGCTTTCATATCTTCTTGTCCTCTGCATCTTGCTCTGCCACACCCACGACCTGCATGTCTCCTCTCACCACATCCATAAACCTCATCTTAGGCTTTCCTCTTTTCCTCTTGCATGGTAGTTTCAGCCCTAGGATCTCCCCTCTACACATGTCCAAACCAACGCAATCTTTCCTCTCTGGCTTTGACTCCAAATCATCCAACCTGAGCTGACCCTCTAATGTACTCATTTCTAATCTTGTCCATCCTTGTCACATCCAATGCAAATGTTAACATCTTTAACTTTGCCACCTCCAGCTGTCTCCTGTCTTTCTGACAGTGCACCATCTCCCGCCCATATAACATAGCTGGTCTCACTACCATCTTTCACTCTTGTTGGTACCCATCTGTCACAAACCACTCCTGACACTTCTCTCTACCCACTCCACCCTGCCTGCACTCTCTTCTTCACCTCTCTTCCACACTCCCGTTACTCTGTACTGTTGATGCCAAGTATTTAAACTCACCCACATTCGCCAGCTCTACTCCCTGCATCCTCACCATATCTCTGACCTCCCTCTCATTCACACACATGTATTCTGTCTTGGTTCTACTTACTTTCATTCCTCTCCTCTCTACAGCATACAGAATTTCCACCTCTCCAGGGTCTTTTCAACCTGCTATCAACTCTAGTTACACATTACAATGTCATCCGCAAACATCATAGTCCACAGAGACTCCTGTGTAATCTCCTCTGTCAACCTGTCCATCACCATTTCAAATAAGAAAGGGATCAAAGCCAATCCCTGATGTAATCCCAACTCCACCTTAAACACATCCATCATTCCTACCGCAGACCTCACCACTGTCACACTTCCCACGTACCTATCCTGTACCACTCTTAGATACTTCTCTGCCACTCCTGACTTCCTCATACAACACCACAACTACTCTCTAGGCACCCTGTTATATGCTTTCTCAAGGTCCACAAAAACACAATGCAACTCCTTTTGGCCTTCTCTATACTTCTCCATCAAAACCCTCAGAGCAAACATTGCATCTGTAGTGCTCTTTCCCGGAATGAAACCACGCTGGTGCTCACTAATCATCACCTCCCTTCTTAACTTAGCTTCCACTACTCTTTAGCATAACCTAATGCTGTGGCTGATCAATTTATCCCTCTGTAGTTACTACAGTTCTGCACATCACCCATAATCTTAATCTGTACCAGTATAGTTCTTCTCCACTCCTCAAGCATCCTTTCCAAGATGGCATTGGTTAAAAACTCCACTGCCATCTCTCCTAAACACCTCCATGCTTCCACAGGTATGTCGTTTGGATCAACATTCTACTCTTCATCCTCTTCATAGCTGTCTTTACTTCCTTCTTGCTAATCTGTTGCACTTCCTGGTTCTCCACATCATCCAACCTTGTGTCTCATTCAACTCATCATATGCCTTTTCTTTTGCCTTCACCTCCTCTCATTTATATTTACTTATTTGGCTGATGCTTTTACCCAAGGTGACTTACAACATTTATGATACAATTGGTTACATTTCTTTTGTGTTTTTTCCAATTGGAGCACAGGCAGGTCAAGTGACTTGCTCATGGTCACACAGTGTCAGTAGCAGGATTTGAACCCACAACCTCAGGGTTTGCAGTCCAAAGCCTTAACCACTACTTACCACTAATTCACTACCTGTCTCTTCACCTCATGCCTTATCTCCTTGTACACCTGTCTAGTTTATCACTCTGAGTATCCCACTTCTTTTTTGCCAGCCAGCCTCTTCCTCTGTATATTCTTCTGTACTTCCCCATTCCACCAACAGGTTTCTTTGTCTTCCTTCCTCTGTCCAGATGTCACACCAAGCACCCTTCTACCAGTCTACCTTACTTATGCTGTAGTTTCCTGGCTATCTGGAAACTCTTCAACACTCCCTAGTGCCTGTCTTACCTTCTCCCTGAACTCCACCTAACAATGTTCCCTTTTCAACTTCCAACATTTGATTCTTGGCTGTGCCCTCACTCTCCTCCTCTTTTTAATCTCCAACATCATTGTACAGACCACCATCCTATGCTGCTTAACTACTTTTCCTTGCCTTCAGGCTGAACCCATTTGCATAAAAACCAGGGAGGACTCTATTAAGAAAATAACTGGAGGCGAGATACAAATCCATGATGTTGAATCTGTGAAGCAACAGCATTTACAACTGAGCCACTATGCCACCCCCTTTTTTATTAAAATATCATTTTAAAAAAATTGATTTGATATGACTTTCACAAGAGTATTTTGGAGAAAAAAATGATACTACACTAAAAGTTTACAGTCATCTTTAACTCTTATTCAGTTTATTGTATTAATTAAAATCCAAATTTAAAAGTACAAATAGACAATTTTTTAAATTTTATTTTTAGCTCTGGTTTCCTCCTACAGTCCAAAGATATGCAGGTTAGGTGTAATAGCGGTTCTAAATTATCCCTAGTGTGTGCTTGGTGTGTGTGTGTGTGTGTGTGTACCTTGCGGTGGGCTTGCGCCCTGCCCAGAGTTTGTTCCTGCCTTGTACCCTGTGTTGGCTGGGATTGGCTCCAGCGGACCCTCGTAACCCTGTGTTAGGATTCAGGGGGTTGGGAAAATAGTATGGTATAAGTTTTTAGTGATAACTACTTGTAAGTTAAATCAAGTTAAAAAGATCTAACTGTAACTCTGAGGTGCTGCAGAGATATGATGCAACTACAGTTAAAATTTGGACTTACTTTTAAAGTATTAAGTATTAGGGAGTTTTGAAAGATGAGAACTTTCAAATTAATTCATAGGAAAAGGGTAGAATTATTCTTCTTATGCAGATAATATAATGGATTTTTTACATTTTTTCCCTCTCAGCAAAAAAAGCAACAAAAATGCAAAATGTAAAAATGAAAATAAAGTAATATAATTAAAGCATAGAAAAGACAATGTCTTTGCATCGTACGAAAAATTACACTCCAAATTTAACTTTCCAGCAACACATTTCTTTCACTACCTTCAAATTAGAAACTTTGTTAAACAGAACCTGCCCAATTTTCCTCACCTCCCACCTCCCTCTATGCTGGAAAAATATTGCTCAGTTTTGAGGACTTAGACAGCATTTCTGCAATATATAAAACCATTTTACATTGGCTCCCTTTTCAAAGGTCCAAGAGGACAGTTGGAAAAGGATATCTCACTCAATATCTCCGAAAAGGAGTGGAAGGTAGCAATACAGAGAATTCACTCAAGCTCTATATGTGCAAAGCATACACTTATTCAACTCAAAATTATATATTGAGCACATCTGTCTCGTTTAAAATTGTCCAAAACGTTTCCAGGGCAAGATCCAACCTGCAAATGCTGCAATCAAGTCCCAGCCTCACTGGGTCACATGTTTTGGGCCTGCACCAAATTAATATCATTCTGGACCAAAATTTTAAATTTTTTTTAAAAATTTTTCAGACAGCCTTGGTGTCACAATCCCTCCTAACCCATTAACAGCTGTTTTTGGTGTACTCCCACATGGGCTTAAAGTGGAGGAGGACAAACAAACTGTGATTAACTTTACTACACTATTGGCACATAGACTTATCTTGCTAAATTGGAAGAATCCTAACTCTCCTCTTTTAAGTCAGTGGGTAACTGATGTTATACAGTATATTATTTGAAATTGGAAAAAATCTAATTCTCACTTATAGGATCTGTGCAGAAATTTTAAAAATTTTTAAAACCTGGCAGGATCTAATCAATAACATTTTAGAATAATCTTTTAAAGCACTGAGAAAGCAGATTCTTTCCCCATTTCTTTTTCTTCTCCATTTATCTTTATTCACTTATCAATTAATCTATTTACTTATTTTTACTAGTTTAAATTTTATTCTGCTGTCCATTCTCTCTTTCTCACGGGTGGGGGTTGATTTGTTTTCAATCCTATTTTTGTAAAATTGATCTGTTTGTATGGAATGTTTTGTGATTTCAATAAAATCATCCATCCATCCATCCATCCATTTTCCAACCCGCTGAATCCGAACACAGGGTCACGGGGGTCTGCTGGAGCCAATCCCAGCCAACACAGGGCACAAGGCAGGAACCAATTCCGGGCAGGGTGCCAACCCACCGCAGGACACACACAAACACACCCACACACCAAGCACACACTAGGGCCAATTTAGAATCGCCAATCCTCCTAACCTGCATGTCTTTGGACTGTGGGAGGAAACCGGAGCGCCCGGAGGAAACCCACGCAGACACGGGGAGAACATGCAAACTCCACGCAGGGAGGACCCGGGAAGCAAACCCAGGTCCCCAGGTCTCCCAACTGCGAGGCAGCAGCGCTACCCACTGCGCCACCAATAATATCAATAAAATTAAAAAAAAAAGAAAATAAAGCAATACAATATATAAAACTGTACAAACATTATCAGTATATACTCAAGTAAAGTTGTTAAAGGATAGTATTTAGATCATCATGACATGTACTACATGGTAGTAAAAACAGTTTTTAAAATTGCAGGTGTCATTTATCATGCTACTACTTGATAACAGTTTCTGATGATGGTGATTGTGATACTTTGTTATGGGTCAGCATTTGGATGTAATGGTATGCTGTTTTGTACTATTTTCACAACTCATTCGATAGTATTTCAGACTTCTATGTTGTTTATCATTCTGCCAAATAGCAGTCATAGTCAGGACACATTCTGAAGTGAAGAGAACTATCGTATTTATTCTAAATTTACTGTCCTAGAAACAGATCAGTGTATGACAGACAAGTATTAATTTTCAGTTTAAATATGAAATGTTTTTAATGTTCTTTCAGTTTAATTTACCAAAAATAAAAGGTACTATAATATACACTGCTTAAATAAATCTAAGGAACACTTAAATCACACATCAGATCTCAGTGGAAAATTAGTAACACGGTGTTATTCATTGAGAACAAAATGATATAACAACACTCAATGGGAGCCAAAATTACCAACAATTTGAGGGCTGGATTCAACATCACCAATAATTAAAGTCAAAAATTAAAAACACAGGCTGATACAATTTGTGTGAATTTTATCATGACAACTCATAATGTGACTCAGTAGTACATATGGACCGCTCATGCCTGTATGCACTCCTGACAATATCTGGGCATGCTGCCGATGAGATGGCAGATGATGTCCTGGGGGATCTCTTCCCAGACCTGGATAAGGGAATCAGTGATCTCCTGAACAGTCTGTGGCCGATACATAATGTCCCAGAGGTTCTCAGTTGGATTCAACAACAACAACAACATTTATTTATATAGCACATTTTCATACAAAAAGTAGCTCAAAGTGCTTTACATAATGAAGAGAAGAAAAATAAAAGACAAAATAAGAAACTAAAATAAGACAACATTAGTTAACATAGAAAGGAGTAAGGTCCGATGGCCAGGGTGGACGGAAAAAACAAAAAAAAACTCCAGAGGGCTGGAGAAAAAAATAAAATCTGCAGGGGTTCCAGGCCACGAGACCGCCCAGTCCCCTCAGGTCTGAGGGACATGCAGGCCATTCAATTTCATCAATGGTCACATGAGGCTGGGTATTGACCTGGACCAGGATGAACCCAGGGCCCACTGCACCAGCATAAGGTCTGACAATGGCTCTGAGGATTTCATCCCAGTACCTAACAGTAGTCAGGGCAATGTTGCCTAGCACTTGAAGGTGCCAATTGTGGTACTCTTTGGCGAATGCCAATCGAGCTGCACGGTGATGGGCTGTGAGCACAGGTACATCAGGCCTTCATGCTACTCTCATGGAGTCTGTTTCTGACAATCTGGATGGCTATGTCTATGGTTTTTATCCTACTTACAATATAATTTCAAAACATCAAAAACTCTAATGAATGAATGTATGGGTGCTGTTGGAATGTGATCTATGATTGACTAACTCCCTGGCCAAAGCTGCTTCCTAATTTGCATCAAGTGAGTCCTGAATTAAGTTTACAATTCAGAGTCACAAAAGACACCCATTGATAGAAGGTCATTTTATAACAGACTGCCTTGAGATCATCAACATGATTGAATATCGGACAGAGTGAGGACAATGCTGAACACATGGAGAAAGAAGTTGCAAACACCATATAGACTGTACCTCAGCAAAAATGTATCTCTGAAACCAAAGCAAACACCAACTTCTTTATCATATTCATATACAGCTTAAACAAAGGCAGGTTAGATGGTTTGCTAAGGAGAATGACATTAAGCCATCGGTCACAAACTAATAATTAATCTCCATATTCTTTATACTAAACTGCCTGCCAGTGTTTTTAAATGTTGTGCTTCATGCAAAGTTCTATATATAGTAGAGGTTACTTGGCAGACTGCATTATCTGGTGCATGAGAAAAGTAGTACAGTCACAAATGACCAGCTCTTTAGTAAAATTTTTTGGGTAGGTCGTTGTCTCTGGTGATAAAGAGCACGGCTTAATAGCAACATTCCAAAAATTACACTTGACTGTGTCTGCTTTAACCGATTAATTATTTATATGTCCCTCTGTCTTATTTCTTTACTAAAATCTTTTGAATTTAGCTTTTCTGTTCCTATTTTAAATTCCATCTTGTCTATTTGGCTCCTACTGTCAATCACATTTGTTTACATTTTTTGGACATTAATTTATTATTTCTGATCTTTTTTTAACCAACCTTATTACCTTGACCTGTAAAGCACCTTGTGATGGAACTTACTGAAAAAAAACTAAACTATAAAAACATGAAACACAAGACCCTACTGCATTGTAACTTGAACTGAGTAAGACAATTTGCAAAGTTGATCATTACGAAAGACGTTACTGTACAAATAACACAGAATGGCTTAATTGTGCTCAAATGCTCAAGCATTGAATTCAGTATTAGATACTCTGTTAAGTGGTGCTCAGTATTGTTTAATATCTTTAAACTTAATTAGTTTCCTGTTAATAAAACACATCCTTTGTGTATAAACTAGTGGTATCAGCTAAAGTTGGAAATTGTCCTCTCTGGCTAATATAATTTCCTAAAACAAAATTGATAGAGATCTTTTGCAGTATAAACTAGTAAGATAAAATTTAGTAAAAACTAAACTTTTAATTGTATTTATTATAGTCACTAAAGTTACTAACTTTACCATTATGTTTTTCACAGTCGATACATTCCTACAGTGCAATAGAACTTAATTTGGGATTGCTTTCTGCCTTCTATTTGACATTGCTGCAATAGACTGATTTATTGTGGCCTTGTACTGAAACAAATGGGTTTGGGTATTAGATAGGGTGTATTTTATAAAGTACCCTTCAAAGACCTCACTTTTTCAGTTAAATTTAGAGAGAAATTAACATTACACTGTTAAGGAGAACTCCAAATCACTATCAAAATTAACACAATGAAACACATTTTAGAAAAAGCACGGTTGAAATGTGCCCAGCAGAATAATCAGTATAATTAAGCAGAAAGGACCAAAACGGGCTGAAACAGAAGTGGTTGCTGGTGTTGCCTCATAACTCCAATGTCCTGGGTTTGAATCATGATCAGGTTTATATGTTTACCCAGGACCCCACTGTGGGTTACTTTGTCTGGGTACAATCATTCCCATTCACATCTTGAACATGAATATGAAGCGACCTGAAGACATTAAATTGGTCTGATGTGAGAGAATGAGGACATGTTCATAAATGTACCCTGCACAGAACTGACTTCCTGCTCAGCATTAGTTTCTGCTTTGCATACAACTATTGCAAAGCTATGCTCCAGTGACCAGAAACCTGAATTGGATTTAGAGAGCACGACAATGGTTGGATTAAGGAAGCCCTGTTAGGGCAAACATATTGGCCCCTATGTGGACAGCCAACAATGATACAGTTTGGATTTGCACATAGAAGCAACATTGGCTCAAAAATACTGAGCAAACAGACAGGGAGCCCAAATTTGGTCATGAACCTGAAAAAGTTCATACCTTACTCAATTTGTTTATTTGTTTTCTATACCTGCTTATCCAGGGTGGTGTTGCAGGGCAGCTGGGACCTATCCCAGAAAGCAGTGGAAACAGGTAGAAACAACTCTTGGACAAGGCACCAACCCAGCACAGGGTAAATATACTCACTATGGAAAATTTAGCATCACAAGTGCACATAATCAGCATGGCTGGACTCTGGGAGGAAACCACGTGGACAAAGAAAGAACGGTGCAGGGAGGACCCAGGACATGAACCCCATTTTCTTCATTACTATTGCACCACCCTGCTGCCCCCTCTTGCTAGTCCTTCCTTGAAACTTTTTTCTAGAGTTCAGTTGTTTTTATAAATTGAATTGTGTGTAATTTTGAAAACTTACAGGGTATTAATTAATATGAAAAAGAGTAGGAAACACAACACTAATGTGGTTTTAAACAGTTTATTCTTAAAAAACACAAAATACTTGTGCATTAATTGGTACTAGACCAGTTATTTTGCAGTGTTACAACCCTGAACATGAAAACATAACCAATAATAAACTGTGCAATTTTAGTCAATATAAAAGCAATATTTTGTGAAGATGTACTACAATCAAAATTTAAAACATACCAACAATAGTAATTTTCAGCGTTGCTTACTCTGCGACAATATTAAAAAGCCGAAAACTATAGGGGTAGTGATTACATTGGTCCAGCGCTACCAAACCAGCAGTGTGCCAATGAAAGATTTACTGAACTTGTACTGCCAATGATTTGCCACTTGGGAAACTTTCTTTATGGGGCAACTTGTAGCATCCCCCACACAGTCAGGAAGTGTGGTATTTAATTGTTTATTCCCAAGCCCACACTGCCCATTGTCTGCCCACACGGGGCCACTTTATGTATGTTTGCTGGGGACCCTTGAATCAGCCCCAGTCTTGGACCGGTGTGATATTTTTAATTGGGTTTTCCCAAGCCCACACTGCCTACTGGGGTCACTGTGTTCATGTTTGCTGGGGACTACTCTTTGCACAATGTCAATACCAGGGATGGCCAACTCCGATCCTATCTGGAGAGCCACAGTGGCTACAGGTTTTCATTCTATTTTCTTAATTAGTGTTTAGTTTTTGCTGCTAATTAACTTCATTTCATTTATTTGCTATTTAAGACTCAGACCCTTTAAATCAGGGCTGAGCAACGTCAGTGTTAGAGGGCCACAGTGGCTTCAGGTTTTTGTTCTAAACCAATTGCTTTATGAGGAATCATTCATTGCCGATGAAGCGCTTATTGCTCAAGTGACTTACAGTATTTCTGCTTCATTTAAGTTGTCTTGCTTGTGAAGATTTTGAACCTTTAATTCCTTACTTTAGCCTTAAACAGCTGAATTCATTGTTTAAACTGCTCCTTATTAGCAGTAAGAATCAAATAACAAAGGAAGCAGCACTTCTACATACAGCTTGTCTTCATGTCCACCTGTTTGTATTCATCATTCACTATTTGGTTTAATTAAGCGCTCACAAGGAAACTGAAGAAAAAGTGAAGAACTCAAAAATTACTCATCCGTTTTAGGCTTCAAACACCCTTGGATGATACATGTATGATTAGAAAGCCCCTGATCAATACAATCAAACAAGACAGTCCTAAAGTAGGATTAACTTCTTTTTCCATTATTTGATTTCAGACATTGTCGTGTATTAAATATAGGAACTTATAGCTGAAACACTTTTTTAGTTTGAGAATCGTGCCTACAACGAATTCAGTGGGTTGCCTCCTATGCATGTGGTTTATAATTACAGTTATTGTAAAAAAAAAAATGCCGGTGACAACTTCATTCACTTGACTTTATTGGGAAAGGCGTTGAACCCGACCGAAACAAAACGGATTAAAATAGAAAACTACCGGGGATTCTGATTTGACAATAAGCACCTAAGTCGGTCGTTTTGCTAAAAGCAACCACACCTAGCGTCTCTGCAGCAATCGTACAAGTTTCTTTTAATAATGTATACTTACAGGAAACCTAGCTTGCGGAGCGAAAATCCCGAACGCAGATAACGCTGCGAGCCAGAACCACAACGGACAGGCAAACGCAGCAGCCACCAATAGCCTTTCATCCCTCAAGCATACAACTTAACTTGCCGCGAAGGAGATGGGAGTCTGCGGGCTCGCGAGCAAACAAGGAAATGACTTTCTTGAGTGCTCGCGGTGCTCAGGTGCAGGTCCACCTGCCAGGCAAGGCGGGTGGAGGTGGTAGGCGGGCTAAGGAAGTGTGACTTAGCTGCGTGTGAGCAGGTGCAAACATGACACAGGCACTTCTGCTTCATCTTCAGCTCCAAGTGAGTAAAACCACTGCTTAAACGTACCCAATAAGTGGCACCTGCCAAGCCGTTGTCATGGGAACGGAGTTGTTAGATTCCCGCTCGATTCTGCCGCTAGAAAACCTGAGTGCTGCGTGGAGCAAAGAGCACCGTCACATACAATTATATCAAGATCCTGCCGTCATGCGGCATCAGTAAGATGAGTGGCTTCAACCAGGGAATACTGGGTCCTACTTTGTGGAATCAACAAGAGTCTGTGCGAACAATATACAGTACAAAGATGCAAGACAAACACGACTCAAGGACGTCAATTTCGGTTTACATGGCAGGTAAATAACGAATTGGTTATATTTGGAACGGCATATTTAACATATTTGCATTCTTAAAAATCAAAATAATGAAGGTAATTTCCAACGCATTCTTTTCCCATGTATATAGGCCTACTGCTCAAAAAATTAACAGAACACTTAAATCACATATCAGATCTGGATGAACAAAATAATGAAGTGGAAAATCATTGCTGAGTAATACTGTGTAATTCATTGAGAACAAAATGATGTAACAATGCTCAATGGAAATCAACAACACCAACCCATGGATGGCTGAATTCCGCATCACCCTGAAAATCAAAGTCAAAAATTGAAAGTACAGGCTGATCCAACTTGTGTGAATTGCATCACGGCAACTCAACATCTGCTCCTGATGAGATGGTGGATGGTGTACTGGAAGATCTCCTCCCAGACTTGGATCAGGGCATCAGTGAGGTTCTGGACAGTGTGTGGTGCTACTTAGGGCTGTCAGCTGCACTGATACATAACATCCCAAAGGTTCTCCATTGGATTCAGGTCTGGGGAACATGTGGAACGGTCAATGGCATCAATGTCTTCGTCATCCAGGAATTGCCTACACACTTTGGCCACATGAGGCTGGGCATTGTCCTGCACCAGGAGGAACCCAGGGCCCACTGCACGAGTGTAAGATCTGACAATGACACTGTGAATTTCATCTGGTACCTAACTGCAGTCAGTGTACTGTTGCCTAGCACATGGTGGTTTGGATATGCCCATCTATAACCACAGCCACACCGGTCATGCTGAATGATGTAGCACGCTGCATAATGTTCACCACGGCATCTCCAGACTCTTTCAAATCTGTCACATGTGCTCATTGTGAATTTCCCATTGGGATTAATAAAGTATCTATCTATCTATCTATCTATCTATCTATCTATCTATCTATCTATCTATCTATCTATCATTGTAAACTTGCTGTCATCTGAGAAGAGAAAAGGGCTCCAATGGCAGAACTGCCAACTATGGTATTCTCTGGCAAATAAATGTCAGTTGAGCTGCACAGGTCCCATTAAAGAATGTCGGGTCCTCCTGCCCCCCTCATGGAGTCTGTTTCTGACAGTATGGTCAGAACAATACACTTGAGTAGCCACCTGGAGATCATTTTGTAGGGTTCTGGCAGTGTTCCTCCTCACACAAAGGAGCAGACACTGGATCTGGTGCTGGGTTGATGTCCTTCTATGGTCCTGTTCAGCTCCTTCTTGTGTAATGGCCCATCTCTTTCATTCTCTTGAGACAGTGCTGGGAGACACAGTAAACCTTCTTGTGAAAGCACATATGGATGTGCCATCCTGGAGGAGCTGAACTTCTTATGAAACCTGAAACAGCTGCAGGTACCGCCTCATCCTACCAGTAGTGATAAGGACAGTAGCAAACTAGAGAAGAATCGGTCAGGAAGGATAAGGAGAGAACAATTGTCTGTGTCCACCACCTACAAAACTATTCCCTTTTTGGGGGTTGTCTTGCTGTTGCCGCTTCATTATACCTGTTGTCAGTTTCATTTGCACCAAAGCAGGTGAAGCTCATTCACAATTGTTTATGTTTCCTAACTGGACAGAGTGAGATCCCTGAAGCTTAACTGACTTGGTGTTAAGATTGTGATAATTAAGTGTTCTCTTAATTATTCTGAGCAGTGTATATACACTTAAATGGTGTAGTGATGGCACGGGCAACTCTCACATTTTTGATCAGGCCAGTTATCACAAACATTTTCTAATGCCAACATCCCCCATTCAGTTTCTCAGTATCCCTTTAGTAAACTCAATTCTAGTTAATGACGGTATGCTTTCATTTTCTTTTTTAAAGCTGTTACATATAAGCCTAGCTTCAGAAATGTAATCAAATAGCAAGAAGTTAAGTAGTCAAATACTGTTATAGTGTTGGTAAATCACCATATTGTTGTGTACTTTGTGTTTGGGATGTCTCAAGAGCACCCCGTAGAATCCATAGAGATAAATGGATTAGACCAGCAGCAACACATACTTGAATATGACTTCTACACTTCCACTATGCTTAACATTGTGCACTTACTTCCACAAATATATGCATTCCAGGTCTCCACAAAAACACCTTCTCAATCTCCAAGAGATGCTTCTTATTTGAGGCATACAGTCTCAGCAGGCTGTTGTTAAGTTGCCCACAGCCTTTAGAAGATTTTGAGGCATACTGTAGTTCTATAAGCAGCTGTCTCCACTCCTCATACAGAAGTAATGTCTGTCAGCAAACAAAAGATAAGTGAAGCCAACATGTCATCCAAAAGGACTTAATCTAATAACAGGAGAATGACCCTCAACTGTAAAATGTGCATATGTTTGTAATAGGGTTATTGCTTTATTAAGGTGGAATTCATCCCTGTGACTACTGTGCAGCTGCATTTAAAGTATATATACCACATATACTGTATGTAGCAGAATATTATGTGTATAGAACAAACCCAAAACAGTCAAGGAAAATATACATAGTACAAGAATGATGGTTAATATGAAATAACAGTATTCTCTGCATCGGTGCAAAGAAAAGAGTAAATTTACTAAAAGTGCAGGATGAAAGAAAAGTTGTTATGAGGAGATTTAGAAATAACTCGACAGATATAATATTGTTTATGAATTTTCTTTTAGTTAAAACTTAAGACATATTTTTGGAGAAAAAGGAAAAAAAAATACAACTGATACAACCTTTAAAAGGTTTGACTTCCACATATTCTTAAAATAAATTGTATTTTATTTTCAGATCAGCTATTTTTATTTACTTTTACTATGCACTTCAATATGCCAGCTGATTTTCCACAATTTTCCACATAATACACAAATAGATTCTCATTTTTTTAAAGTAATCTCCCCACTTTACAACATTATTTTGGTAAACTGATTTTTATATTGTTTTCTGTTAATAGCACTACTTCAAGGACAGATAGATTTACAATTTAGAAACCAAGTGGTAGTTTATATACAATTGAACCTTATTTTGTTGTTTCGGTCTGCACAGTCAAAGGCTTGAGCTGTATTTTCATTGATTAAATTCTTCAAATGTCTATTGCATTTAAATGTATGTTTCCTGATGCAGTTTGGATTAAAGAGTGCTTACTGTGACAGCCTTATGAGTCCAATTGAGAAAAACAAAATAAGGTCTGATAGTAAATAAGGATTGCAGAGTTCTTCAGTTACTTATACCTAAATTACAAAATGATGGCATAATAATATGTATCCTTATCCACCCTGTATCCATCCAAGTGTCTATGTTTGTGCCTGTGTATCTGTCGGTCTGTCTGGTTGCTAGGGTTTGGGGAAAAAAAAATAAAAAAGGCAAATCATGTAGAAGAAGAGTAAAAGAAAATAAAAAAATAATAATGAAATACCAAATAAGGGTCTAAAAAGAAGAAATTGGTCTTATCAGCCTATGCTGATTTTAAACCAGTCGAGAATAAATTTGTTTTGATGCTCTGCATACTGCAGCCTATTTATGATGAGAGAGGGGACTGTATACAAAACTTTGGGCCACATCATATCTTAAGTAAAAAAATAATTCACGGAAATATTGAAATTCCATATTGTTTATAAAGATATGCTAAGAAACATTTTCTTAACTTTGCTGGATGCAAACCCAGAATGAGTTTTTGGATATTCTAGCTTTGCTATAAAACCTGCAATATAATTTTGAAAAGTATTAATAACGATATAAACTGTGATTAAAAAATTATTTAAAGGGGCAAATTATACTTGTTCTTGTCTAGGGACCACTTGGGTCAGTTAGATAACTCCCAATAAAAGAAGATTATAATGAACAGAAATCTTTTTTCAGAAGTCTTTTTAATCTTGGAGTCTGCAACCTTCTGTCTAAAAACATATACAGTACTGCAGAATTGTTACTGCCAAGAGATATATTTGATTACGATATAGTGCCTAAGTGAGTGCTGTATTTAGGCAAACTGTTGTAAGATCAGCATGTACCGAGTAGTTGTTAGTGGACATTCTAAGAATATTTTTGTCTGTGAGAAGACTCATAATTACAAGTAGAACTTGTCTGCAAATTGTTCTACATACTAGCATCTTTTAACATTCCTGGCAAAAGACTAATTTTCTCTGATTTAGTGCTGACTTAGTTATTGTAATGTAACAAATATACACACAGTAAATCAATAAATGGAGTGGCAAAACCCCAGGCTTCCTACCATGTTGAACATTTCTGTGATTTTGCCAAACTCACTGAGAAGCAAACTCTATGGGGTTCATTCATCACTATTTCAGGGTGTAGCATGTTAAGACACTTAAGAGCTGTACAAACATTGATATAAAGTAGGTATTTTAGGGAATTATACAACTAAAGCTCACAAGTATTATCACCTTCTTTTGATCATTCAATGAGTATATTCTGTAGTCTGTTATTTTTGAGAAAGAAAAGGGGGAAAAATTTGATGTTTTTATGTTTTTTTTAAAGAGACCATTAAATCAAATATAGACAGTTGCATCTTGTAATGGCACAAAATATATGTATATTACACATATTTTTCATTTTAAATATGATTATTAAAATAATCAAGTGAAATTCCGAATATTTCTAATTTAAGTATTGTACAGTACTAAATATATATTTAAAAATCCATAAATAAAAAAATCAGTAAAGGTTTTTCCATATTGCAAAATAAATTTCTATCCTTTTTATTTTTTCAGTGTGGAAAAAACACCTGTTTTTCCTTTTATCAGATACGCACTGAAGCAGTCCTTTTCTTACTCCTTATAAAAAGCATTGTTATCTCAGCTAAGTTGAATTTGATTCACTAATTAATTTATATTTACCATCACTGTTTATAAGCAAAAGAGCATATGTAAACTTTACGCCTAAATGGACAAAACAAAAAAAAGGTTTAGCAAAAATTGCTTAAACTGGTGTTCCTCCAGTTAACAAAAATGTATTTTACTGATTCAGACCAAAACTAAAAAGTGATTTTTTCAAATTCAGATATTCATTTGATTTTAATTATATCTGTAGAAGTTATTTTTAAACTTGTGTTTTATAAACTGCCCAGTAAAGGTCCAACTCCTTTGTTCTTGTTCTCTTTAAGGCCAATGATAATGCAGTATTTTTGAGTACAAAATATTTATGATGGTATTTTTTCCCACAGAAATTATACTTTGTAAGTGACTTCTGGAGCTAGTGTTCACTCTACCTTAAGGGTGCCTGTGATGAATTCAATCAACTGACTGAGTGGGGAAACTGCTGTTGACGGAGAGATGCAATGCAGGAAGCCACAAATGAGGATAAAGTGTCTCTGAATTCACGTGACCTTTGCCTCATTTGTATAAAGACAGTGCAGCACACATTTGTCATTTCTCTACTTAAACTTTACAAGATTGCAATTGGGTTAGACTGCATAAATAAAAACAATGTTTCCATCATTCTAAGCAACAGACCTGCTGAACTATCTACTTTTATTTAGCAATGCCACTATTGTTTCCATGAGTTACATATCATATCCTGACCATGTACTTTGAAGGTTCTAAATGTAACCACAACATTATTACATTTACAAGTTAAGTGATGGTTGTAATATTATACTGTGTTAATGTTAAATAATTCTTTTGCAATGCAGTATGTAGGCAGTAGTCAAGTTCAACCAATATTCCATGCATCACTATGGCCTGTGTATTTACTAAGCTTTGCACTTATATACAGTACATAACCTGCTTATGATTTATGTTTTGTATGCAATATACTTGTTTTTATTGTTTTTATTATAATGTTACATTGGTTTCTTTTCCTTCATTATTATACATTCTTGTTTTGCTTTATCCATTATGCTTTATTAGTCAGTAGCAGAAGTATTTCCTTTCTGCTTCTAGGAGAAATACAGAGAAATTTCTGTGTTCCCAGAAATTTCTTGCAAATGTGGGTGAAGTTCTTACTTTAAAGAATGGCTGGATTATACTTCCAAAACAATGTTGGTTATAAAAAGATTTAACCTAGCACTTGAAGAACTTCACGACCACTAGACTCCAGGTACACTGTAGCACCACAACCCCTGACATTCTCAACCCTGGAACATACGAGTAACATACCATCATCCCAACGTCTGCATGCCCCAGCAGCACCTGGAGAAGATGATGGCTACAGTAATGGGTGAACCTCGGCTAACACACAGACAGGCAGATAGTGTGGGTCTTAACTGTTACAGCAGCTTTCACCCTGAGAATACACAATGGGGATCTCCCAGCAGAGCCTGACATGGCATTGTGTGCTAATTCCTTATATATTCCGTATATATTTTTTCCATGATTTTTTTCGTGTTGTTTTATCACTTTTGTATCTTTGCAGAGGTACTGTATGTGGAATAACCTTTCCACGGTGCAGTTCTTGGTGTTGAACCTGGCCCACTCATGAAGCTAATGCTCCCTCTAAACAAACTGATATAAATCGAATTGATTTTTGTTCTTTTATTGAAATGTCATTAGTAAAACTTGTATACCTTTGGCATTTTTCTCAAAGTACAATCTGGGTTAAAATATGTATTTTACATACTGTTATCATAACTTAGTATACTGTATATACTGAGACATGAAATGTTCTAAAGCAATACTTCATAAAGTTTTTGTACATTAAGTATACTGTACATTCTGGCCATCAGTTTGGAGTTGAATGTCCTTGTGCCTTCCCAGTCCTAGTGGTGCTGATAGGCGGTTATGAAATATCATAGTTCATCTTCAGGTCCAATTTAATTCAGCGTGAAGAAAACATTGTTCTAATAAGAATCATAAGATCAGTAGTTTATGGCCCCTGAAGGCCACTTTAGAAAAGTACTTTGAATATGCTTTTTACATTCTGGATTTATCACCTACAGTAGATATCTGTATGAATACTAACAAGATATCCAGACAAATGTGTCCTAAAACAGTATACTTATCTTGCCCAGGAGAAGCTGATAGGTAAGCCTCTGTATTCAGACAAATACACTTTCAAGTGCCATTTTTTCCCCAATAAGAAGCCTGTACTTTTTATGCTTAACAAACACTGCTGCAGAGGTTAACAATCCTCCTTTTACTAACATGTGGAATTGTGGCTTAATGGCTAAATATGTTAATTTTTAACTCTGTGAACAAAGATACAAACCTGCCAGTGTAAATTGTATGATCATTTTCAATCACAATATTTATCACTGTAAACTTTATTACAGGATTCATATACATTTTAGTATGGTTTTTAATCATGAAAGTTACTGTAAAGAATAACATTTGAACTAACTAGAAACATTTACACAGTGTCTTAGATCTTCAAAACATAAAAAAACATGTATTTGTACAATAGTGGCTCTTTTTATTGTGAGAATTCACAATAAATAAAAAGCCTTGCTTCTTTTTCACACTTGAGATATTTCCCTTAAACAATAACAAATGAACAAAATCTTGTCTTTTGTACACAATGTGTGAAATTAAACTGCATATTGAGGATTCATCCTAAAAACCCTTTCACATTTAACTCCCCCTTCACCACAAGCCCATACAGATTCCCAACTAGTCTCAAATGGAAATTTGTGACCTTGGCCCTTGCCAGGAAATCCTGCTTAACAAAAACTAAGAGAAAGAGAAATAAATAACAAATTACTTTATACAAAGGGGACATAGTCAATTGTGAGGAGTGCTGCTGTCACACGGTTCCAAGAGACTGGCCTTGAATACCTGTCTGTGCGCACATTCTCCTCACTCCTGCACTTGTTTTCCTTCCATATCCCACCAGTGTATAAATAATTGGCTCTAAACTGGCCGGGTGCGAGCTGGATAGTCTCATACTGACTCCCTGTAATCCTAAAAGCTGTAACATACACTTTCAACACAATTGTAATATGCCAGTTCTTGGATTGATATTTTTTGTATCATATTGTACTGTATTTGCTGCTCATTTGTTAAATATGCGTTTGTGAATGTAAGGTGCATCAAGACACCTTTTGAAAAGTTAAACTCTTGTGTAACTGTATTAAAATAACTTTCCACGTGTGAACTGGAATATGTAAATTTGAAAAATGAATGAATAAATCACACTTGACTTCCGTCATCTTGCTGCCATTTATGTATATGGATTGTGATTTCTGTCAGAAACCTAGGGAACAAAATTACAGGCATTTCTGGCAGAAAGACCTCCAGAAAGGCATATACCATATGCAATATCCTGGTGCAAGGCAGGAACTCTTTCTAGATGAAATGCCAGACATTCACATCCCACTCTCACTCGCACTCATCTCCTGGAATTTAGTGAACATTATGGGAATGGCTCCCACTACATTAATCTCAGCATTGTACTGCACAAACATGTCACTCATTTTTGAATAATTTGTAAATGTGTTATTTTGTAATAAGCAGGCAGGATGGAATATGAATCAGAAGACACTTAAGATTTACAATGAAGTAAACTCACTAAAACTCCCAAAACCATCCATCCAAATTAATATTTATTTAGTTGCTTTAGCTGTACCCTATACTCAACCCAGATAGATAGATAGATAGATAGATAGATAGATAGATAGATAGATAGATAGATAGATAGATAGATAGATAGATAGATAGATAGATAGATAGATAGATAGATATAATCTCTCAATTTGTAACCAGTACAATTCCCTTTCTTGTGTGTTAGTTGTGTATCTAATGATTTTTCCTTACACATGTAGCTGTATTTATGTAAGCATTAAAGATTTTTTTTAAATAGATTCAAATGAAAGCAACACATGTTAAAAGTACTTTTAATGTATTTATCAATTTCCTATGTACAAAGTATTATGAAAAAAGCATGCATGCAGTTTTACACACTTTTTATAGGCAGAAATCTGTTCATCATTTGATATTTTCAGCATAAAAAAAAAGAAAGAAAGACACACAGGTAACTTCTTGCATGATTTAAACTATATAAAAACTTAGGCTTGTAGATGCCAAGCACATAACAAATGAGAATTATAGTATTCTCATAATAGTACAGGATAGAATACCGTTAAGTCTTTAGATATTTTTTTATTAAGATTCTGTGATTTCTCCTTATATTATGAATTCATGCAGTTTTTATTACACCAAATCATTGTTCATTTTGAATCAAAAACATTCCATCATATTAGTAATGATTCTTTAGCATTTCTTCTTGTGAACATATTTTAACTACTGTACATTAAACAACATTCCTAAGATTCATCACCTAACATCTTTTTTTCTCATATACATATTATTTTATAAATAAAAAAAAACCTAAGATAAATTTATTTAATATTTTGATATTTAAATAACCTATTTAGAACATTTCATGTTTACTGTTGAGATTTTGAGCCCAGAACATTCTCCTTGAAAGTGACCTCAATACACTTAACTACATCTTCAGTTAGTTTTCATATCACAAAAATAATAATAAAATGAATTCAGTTAATGCAAATGTTTATTTTGTATTAGAGTTATTGGTCAACCTTGTTTGAAGTAAGACGGAGGGTTCTGGTAGTTTAGATACACTTTAACTCCTTATGTTCCCCACCAATTTACAACTCATCAACTTGTTTTCAATTTACTTATCTAGTTCAGGGTCACAAGAAGCCATGGAGCCTGAAATCCATGTTAAATATGTTGCCAGTTCATTACAGGGCACAATCATTCACACACCCAAACACACTCACATCCGTCTAATTACAAGTCACCTATCAATCCTGGTGCAAACAAAACTAGGCGTTCTTCCAGTGCTCAAAAGAGCAAACTTAACAGAGACATGGGCCAGAAACTTAATCAAGGGTTCAGAGTGGCAAGTATCCTGTGCAAGTTTAAAATATATTGCCTGTATAATCATCCAAGAAATTAAAACTTGTGTTTATATAGTTGTATATTCATATAGTGTTTAAAATTATGTTATATATCAACAGAAGCATTATATTTTAAGGCTGTCATGAAAAGACTGTGTTTACTTCTGTGACCTCTTGTACACCACTCTGCAGTGCAGTGTTCAAACTGCATCAACATTATGTACTGATGACAACACGGGTCCAATAGGTTCTACGTCTTAAAGGATTTTTGTGGCCAACACCTTTGGTTTTAAATTCAAAAATCTTAATTTGAGACCAAATCTCACAGCATGTTTAAACTGCAGATGCACTCATTTATTCATTCATCAGACATTGTTTATCCAAAGTGATTTCCAATAAGTTAATTATCCAATATAAGGAGAAAGTGAAATAGCACAGATAAATTACAAAAAAACCCAAACCACTCAGCCTTTGTAATAATTGTACAGAACAGTGATTACGTAGATAAATGAAAGTAATGAAGTGAAAAAAAATCTGCATTGCTCTGTACATAGGCAAATATTTGCTTCAAATAAAAGGAGTTAAGTGCCTAGTAAAACCTTAAGCCTCCAGACAAGTTATCATATTTTTCAAACTTTTTGTTTGCATTTTTCCCTGTTTATTATTCATCAGCTCATAAGTGTGAATTTATACAATTAAGGGTGATAGGGAGCCAGAATCCTTCCAAGCATCATCAGACCCTGGCTTGTTGGGTTGACTAAGAAATCCTCCGCTGTGTTGGGATTGAAACCGTATACCTTTTATTGAACAGCAGCGAATTTAGTGTCCTCTGTCATCCGACAGATTCTTCTTAAATTAGTTGAGTGTTAAGACTGATTTATTAATAGTATTAAATAATTTTTGAGCAATTCATTTGTAATAAATTACAAATTAATGTAATGTATCTAATTCCAGAGCAATTATGAAATTTATTATCATTATATGTCATTATTAAGAAAAAAAAAAGACCTATTTGTTTTTGCATGAAACATGCTCCTTTGGCTAATGTGTTAAAAGTAACATTGGATGTTAATGAAGTACAACTACAAGAATTATCTTTTGAATTGGTTGGTATCGGAACAGCCTGATAGTTCTCTGTTATACTGAAGTCTGGGATGGAGAACTTGAGCTACAAACAATAAGACCTCCCGCACTTACAGTTTATAGAAGGTCATGTAATGGAGCAAGAAGGTGTACGCTCAGTTGTATACTCTTGTTATGTGCTTGTACGCATTCATTAACTGCCATTGTGTGGCCTCACGATCCTGAATGCATCTATGACTTTTATCAATTTGGTAAGTTTATATCGAAAAAATAACATAAGCACATATTTGTAATTCATTTCATAAACTTGCCTAAATATATTCTGCGAATTGAAACTTTTTGTTTACAGTTCACTTTTATTTAATTATTTACTAATTTTGGATCAAAAAAGTCACATGTGACAAGGTCTCTCATCAGCTCTCTGGGTGCTTCATTTAGCTAATTCCATGTGTGATGCACTTTCACACCTGGTCACCAGAGGGCACTGTATTCTTATGGAAGCTTCTTTTTTTTATTGATGCCTCAGGCAGAATGTTTTAATAGATACCATCTTTTGAACGTACGTACAGTTCACATATAGAAATGCAGGACATTTTGTAATGATTTTTTCATCTGTTTATAAAAGGATTAGAAAAAGTTGTGCTGGTATATGTAAATTGTTACACTTTTAACTTTCTCTTTCTTCATGGTAATAAAGGAAAAATAAATATTTGCCATGTTGTTTTGTACCAATATATAAAGATTGATTAATTGAAAAAAACTTTAAAAGGTCCTAGACACATTCATGCTATATATAGTATAAAATTACCATTCCAAAGCTCCAGCGTTGCTTAATTGAGTGAGTTCAGTAATGGTTGGGTGGTCAACACAGAATTCCTTCATTACCTGTAGGATGCACCTTAGTTTCTTCTCTCCCATCTAATTGAATGTGTGAAAGCAACAACACAGGACTAAAGAAAGTCACTCCTTCCAGTTTTGTATCAGTAGAATTCCATCTGATGGACACATCAGCAAAGACCTGCATTTCTCAGACTGAATATAGTGGCGTCTATAAGTCCATCAGCCCCTTGGACAACCTGCTTCACCGATTGAATGAAATACAGATTAATGGAAAGGTTCATTTATCCACAGCATTTAGCATTCCAATTTAATAAGCAGTTCTGGGTTGTATGAGTTGAAAGGTTTCTAACACTTTCACAAGTCCAGCCAACAAGTCACAAGAGCTTCCAGTCTTCCTTTAAGAAAACTAAAATGTTTACGGGGCAAGATAAATGGAAGCAATGATCTTGGAAAATATGAAAAGCCTAACTAAAAAAAAAAAGAGTCTAAGGTTCCATCTTGTTGACTGAAACAAAGAAAGGAAGGTGCAGAAAAGGAGCCAGGCTTTAAAGCACTGGGTATAAATTGCATTTGTTTGAAAAAAACAATAGTGTACACTCCTGAATGCCTCTGTATTGAAATAGCTGTGCCTAAACACGTTGAAATTGTTGGCATTACTCCTTGACTCTGATTAAAGGAAGTTATGCATTTCACTTGAATGCAGTTGCTTCTAAAACGTCACAGCACTTGAGCAATATGGCAAAATGCACTACAAACCAAAAGAAAGATTTAAACCGTGGCTTGTTTGCACAGGTCCTAGTTTGTTATTATGTCTTCTGACTCATTATAATTGAACTCACAAACAAGATTATTCTTCAGCAATTAAGACAAGAAATAACTGTGACCGATTACTGCAAGCCATCTCAGACACATTCGGGATATCAGCAACCACTCACAACTAAAGCTGAGCACGTCATTCTTCTTAGTGGAAACCTTTATTGAATTTGTATGTGCAAGCAAGGAAAGGCTGAGAGCATATTCTCACATTAAATCTGTCTGCTGCTATAATAATTTAATTATACAGTCAAAAATGCCATGTGGTAGTTCATCAGTAGTATTATGCAGTCTGTGCACTCTGACCTCTAGGGACTCATATGATACTGTGTGAACTCCTTAATAAGAAACTTCCCACTACTGTGCACCTCTGCTATGCAAGTTGGCAATTCTAAGCCATGCAGAGCAGGACGCTACCCACCTTCTCTGATCTCAGCCTTACTTTAGCAAGGAAAAAGGTAAAAACATTTTAAACTAAAAGTGGATGACTCTGAAGCTTGCCAGCTCTCTACATTAACACCATGGACAACACTTGCTACTCGGACAAACTAGTTTTATTTTCAAAAGGTGAACAAGTCCAATATGCACAAAAAAATGAAAAAATTCTTACAAAGATTTACTATTACATAAAGTATGACTGGAACAGTCTTTTTTTTTTTTTTTATAAAGTTGGGTTAATGAGTGAATAACTGTTAATGTATGCCGGTAACTGTGGACACATGCTGTAACTATAACATATGCTATTCTGACAATATACAATAAATGCGTATACTATCTATATATTCACAAATACAATGCAATTATATACAAATTGTTGCATGTATGTATACACACAGCATTCACTATATATGGTGCACCGAGTATACCATATATCAGTGTATACAACAATGTACTGTCTATACACACACATGCACATTTTTAGTAATTATTTACACACAAACACAAAATATACAAATTGACATCTTTTCGTTCATAGGTCTGAAAACTTATTTCGAATTGACAAACATACAACAAGTCTTTATAATGAACTTCACACTTCTTAGACATTTTACTAAAGGGTTTGCAGCAGTTATTTATGTCTGGTTCTGACAAAGTCGAGCTGTTAAGTTCAAGCTTTCCAGTGTATCAAAAAATAAAAGTACAATTTCCTTTCTCATATACTGTAGAACTCAAAACAGGATACTCGTGGGCTGTTAAGTTACTCACTGGTTAGTTTCTAGATAATGACTTAAAGTAAAACTAAATAAAAGACTTTTTTTTTTTGGCCATAAGTTTCAGGAGTACTGTGACCTTAATGCTTATTAATTTTTATACTGGAAAACAAACCTTGACTTTGTGTTCTGTCTGCTAATGAACTGTGCCAAATTTTACTTTTTCACATAGACAGTTTCACTTTATTTGATTATTCTGGTAATATGAACTTTGAGACACGCAACATTTTTAACACATGCAAGTTTGATTCAGTTTCTTTCACAGATGATGCCAAAGCCACAGTCCCATTGAAAACAGACATCATTAATGGATAATCAGCACAAGGAGACTCACTGGGATCCAAAAACACATTTAAGTGTACAATGAAGTAAGTAATAATTTGCTTACTAATGTGAGACTTGTATTTTATTTATATGTAATTATGTGAAGTAATATGAATCCTGCTTTTTTAGCAAGATCACAATTACAGATTTCAAGGGCATACCCAAACTGGCATGCTCAAAGGGGCAATTCCAGAACCAGCTGGCAGTGCATGCCTTTATATACAAACACTGTTCCATACACCCAAGCATACAATTCAACTGCTACGAATAAGCCTTTGCAGGAATTTGTTCAGCCTGACTTTAAGTACGCATTGAAAAGCACAAGTAAACTGAAGCGGTAAAATGAACCATTTAACGCTCAAAACACACTCCTGCTACTCCAATGCTCTCATGCAATAAGTCTCTGCATTTTTCTTTCTCCATACTTTGAGCAGAAGAGTTTCAAAGCTTTTCTTTTTTCTTTCTTTTTTTATCCTTGAACAATTGTGTTGCTACTTTTTCTTTGAACTTTGTCCATTTCCTGGCACATTACAAACGGTCTTGGCTCCATCCTCTATTTAATTGTGATGGTGAGCAGTCCCAGGACTGTGTAGTCTGGAAGGTTTTTTTTTTTTTTATATATATTTTTTTTTTCTCTAGTCCCTTTTTATGTTATTTTAAATAGGAAGTTTTTATTTTTTTTCTTTAATTTATTAGAGTCATCATCTGTAAGAAACACTCAAAGGGGATTACCTCTCAAAAGTGGGTGGAAGGCGATTCATTTTTAGTGCAATACATTTATCATGTTATCCAATGTCCAAAACTATCTTTGTGCTTCCATTTTGATTCAGATGCCATTTTTTAGTGATACTAATAACTGCTTTTTTTGAATTTCCACACCAGAAGTAAATTGGATATCCTCCTACTGGCTTTGCCAAAGTAAAATAAACAGGGGATACTTGATGAGATTATTTGTGAAGTTTCCTCACGTATGAATGACATGACCTACAATCCCACTTAACAAAATCCTTTCACTACAAGTGTTATCCAGCACATCCCAACCGAGAACAATTGCACAGCTTAAAGTTTCAACTATATGGGCCATATTACTAAAGCATTATATCTTCCAGATTTTTCTGCAAAATGGTATTCTTGACAGCAAGGAAGACAAAGCGGATATTCTCTGTGTCTATAGCAGTCGTGAAGTGATGGAACAGGGGCTTGCTTCGGTTCCTCCGCTTTTTGTTAAAGCACTGAACTAGGTATGCCTGTACATCCTCTAGCTTGTGAGGGTCACCCTGGAAATCAGCAAAGTGCTTTTTGATGCTAACTTCTTTCACCTTCTGCACCAGTAGGTCCATCTTGTTGAGGAAGAGGATGATGGACACATTGGAGAAGAGCTTATTGTTGACAATGGTCTCAAAAATGTTCATAGATTCGACCAGGCGGTTGGTGCGGCGGTCCTCCATAAGAACTTGGTCGTACTCGCTGGACGAGACCATGAATAAAATGGAGGTAATCCCGTCAAAGCACTGGAACCACTTTTGCCTCTGTGAACGCTGACCCCCAACATCCACCATCTTAAAGGGAATTTTCTTGATGACAAAATCATGTTCTACAATTCCCTTTGTGGCCTTTCTTGCTAGTAAAATATCTTGTCGACTTGGCAGATAATTCTGGGGAAATATAAAAATAAAAAAGAATTACACAAGGCACTGCAACTCCTCTTATGCATTATTTTTTGGTTATAATACCATACAAATGTTCCACTGATTGTTTAGCCAGGGATCAGAATTTTCAAATTTTCTGCATGTGCAAAGTCACATTGTCTGAGGTAGCTAAAACAGCATTGCTGACACTGAAAAGGCCTATAAAATTATTTTTATTTTAAAATCATTACAATTATAAATGGAAAAGCGGAAGTATGGCAGTTATCTTCTATCATCATTAATGAGAAAGAAAATAAGCATTAGGTTGCTGTGATGGATGCTTAACAGCTGTAGCATAAAGCAGCAGTAAGTCAGGAATATTGGATTCAAGATAAAACCAGAAGGGGATCAGGAGCAGAGTCTTACTTCTAAAAATGAATTCTTAGTACAACTGTATATCCAAAAGCTGCAGAGCCCCATAGGTATCAATTTGGAAAAAAAAAATCAATTCGAACGAATGATGTAACTCGGTTGAATTGATTATTTTTATTCTTTTTTCCTGACTCTTATTTTAAGGAAAATGGAGCCCCCATTTTGTATTAATTGGTTCAAACAGATACTGTATTTCTTTCTACCTTGCAGTCCAGATCTTATTACGGAGTCCCATACGGTTTTCCTGGCATACAGTTCAGTGAACTGTAAGTAAACTGTAAGGTGTGTGTTAACATCAGTGAAGTGGAAGAGGATCTAATTGGGAGATCACCACGAGAATGGATTTATGGAATTTTCTCAGAGAACATGATATTCTCGAGTCAGAGTTGGAAACGTTAACAGAAAAAAAGGCCGGTTTAACATGTAGTCGATAATGGCACTGAACAGCGTAGAATATACAGATACTATTGGCTGGCTGTACTCTTCTGGATCAAGTTCACTAAACTGCATACCAGAAAAAATAAATAGCTACTGAAATAAGAAAAAAAACTGCAACAAATAATTACTTTAAACAAGTTAGTAATTCGACCCGGGTTCACTTCCCAGGTCCACCCTGTGTGGAGTTTGCATGTTCTCCCCGTGTCTGCGTGGGTTTCCTCCGGGCGCTCCGGTTCCCTCCCACAGTCCAAAGACATGCAGGTTAGGTAGATTGGCGATTCTAAATTGGCCCTAGTGTGTGCTTGGTGTGTGGGTGTGTTTGTGTGTGTCCTGCGGTGGATTGGCACCCTGCCCGGGATTGGTTCCCTGCCTTGTGCCCTGTGTTGGCTGGGATTGGCTCCAGCAGACCCCCGTGACCCTGTGTTCGGATTCAGCGGGTTGGAAAATGGATGGATGGATGGAAGTTACTAATTCATTCAAATAGATTAGGAAGAATTTTTTTTTTTTTGACTGGACACCTACGGGGATACGGGGATCTGTAAAAAGCAGAGTAGTGAGGGTAAAAAAAAAAAAAAAAAAGGGGACTGGCTTAAGAAACTGGAGGCTTTTTTCCTAATGAGGATACCAAGCAAAAGTGCAAAAAGACTGATGACAGAAACAGACCTGTAAAACACGGCAGTATTGCACAGCACGCTTGGAGTGACACAGTGACAAATTTAGTGCATAATAAAATAATCGACCATTCTTTACACTCAAATGTTTGACTTTTTAAAAATGCACTTGAAATGAATAACAGCACTTAATTGGACAGCCCTAGGGAGCACAGGGAAAACAGATATGGCCATGAGGAGATTATGCAAACTATACAACTACATTCACAATGTCTATGGAACTGGATTTTAAACTCAACAAATCGGGCCTAATAAAAGCAAATTAGCCACTGCACCACTTTGCCACTCCAGAGAACTAACAGATGAATAAACTGGATTAACAGAATTTGAGAATGCTGTTATTACCTTAAAACAGCTGGTTGGTTCATAAACTTCCCTTATTATAGTCCAATGAAGCCTAAGCAGAAACACACTTTTAAAGAACTCAGTAGAATGGACAAGTAAATGCTTAATAAGACATTTTTCATATCTGTCTCACTACAGCTATCCAGGCTCCTTCTGCATGTTGCTAGACAGATGCACCAATCACAGTCTTCTCCAGCTAATTCCTAATACTCATAAAAGTTATTAACTTAAACCTATCAATACAACACCTAAAAGGCAAACGGCGCCTGTCAACTCAAAATTAACATATACCACTTTAAAGACTGCATTAAAATTGGTCTCTTAGACAATTCAGTTCATGTTCCTGTTTAGTTCAGTTCCTTTGGAGTCTTATCTAATCATAAAGCATATGAAGGTGCAAGATTCAGGCCTTACTGTCTGGAGTACACCGAGAGCTGAGAACAGGTGTAGGCACCTTGCTGGAGTCTCATCAAGTACAAATACAATTTGTATTACATGCCCTGGCCTCTACTTAAATATATGTTTACAGGCAAGATGCATGATAAATCAGTGCTAAAAAGTACAACTCACTAAAGGCAAAAGATCAAAAATAAAAAATACTCCAGTAACTTGTGAAAGAGTATCAGGAGACGCATGTTGTCCTCAGCTGTCTACTATATGGGATTTCTCTGTTAAAACTTTAACATGCACCTTTTGGGGGGAGGGGTGGTGGTGCTGGCTTAACTCCAAGCAGCAGTATTTGACTGAAAAAAATTGCAGGACATGTTCACTCATTTTTTTAGTCCATGACAGAGAGCAGCTGAATTCATAAATCACATGTAACACAAATGTTTCTTCTTACATTTTTTTAAGCTATTGTGCTGACCCTAACAATTTAGTCTTTATACAGTTGAGAAACACAGAGCAGATTTATCAATTACCTTGGATAATCATGAACTGATTATTTTTATTTGTAATGAAGATAGTTTATGTGCATATTTATTATTTAACTTTTTTATTTCACCCAAGAAATGCACAGTCTTCAGATAGCAAAGCAGAAATAACACAGGCCAATCCATTCTGTTGCCCAATTACTTCTGACAACTTTACCTTTTTTCTCAGCGGGTTGAAAATGTAACCAAACAGTAAATTGATTGTTCAATTTTGCTATAGAAATGTAAGTGCTGACTGCACTTAAAATTAATGTTCAAGTGCCAATACTGACTCCACTTTGCAATGGTTTTAAGCTACTTCAGCTCATGTTATAGTCAATCAAATTAGTCAATGGGCTACCTTTAGCAAAGGAAAGCAAGTGTGAAAATAGATCAAAGTATTGCTTATTGTACAAAGATATTCTATAATGACCTGGATGTATTTGTTGGTACACCTAGACAAAATCATAAATAATTGCATTGAAGTGATTTTTCAAACTAGCTGCTTTCTTTATTTAGTATCACACGTCTCCAGTCATTCAGCTTATTTAAATGGAGAAAAATAGTTACTCTGCTGTTTGGTATTACCGTGTGTCCCACACTGAACTTGGACCAAAGAAAGCAAAGGTGAGTCATCAGAGGAGACCAGGATGAAAATTATAGGCAAGAATGTTAAAGGCAAAGGCTATAAGACCAACTCCAAGCAGCTTGATGGTTCTGTGACAGCAGGTCAGTGGGACTGTAGCTAACTTCCATGGACAGGGCCTGCAAAGGGAAAAATGGCCCCAGAATGGGCAGAAGGATAATGAGAATGGTAGACAAAAAGCCAAGGGCAACTTCCAAAGTGATACAAGGTGAACTCCAAGGTCAAGGTCCATCGGTGTCTGTTCACCCCATCTGTGGCTTTTTGAGTGACAGTGGGCTCAACAGAAGAATACCCAAGAGGACTCAACTGAATAAAACGAAAAACAAAAAAGCCAGACCAGAATTTGCTAAAATGCATACTGACAAGCCACAATGCTTCTGGGAGAATTTCCTTTGGCCGGGTGAGACAAAACACGGGGTTCTTGGCAAGTCACATCAGCTATATGTCCACAGATGAAAAAAAAAAGAAGCTTCTAAAGAAAAGATCACCATATCAGCTGTGAAAAACAGGAGGCGGCTCAATTATGTATCAATTATGTTTTGGGGCTGCTTTGCTTAGTCTGGCACAGGGTGGCTTAAAATCTGTGCAGATAACATTGAAATCTCAAGACTATCAAGACATTCTAAAGCGAAACATACTGCCCTGTGTCAGAAAGCTGACTCAGTCACAGGTCATGTATCCTGCAACAGGATAATGAGCCAAAACACACAGCTAAAAACACCCAAGAATGGCTAAGAGCAAAACATTGGACTATCCTGAAATGGCCATGTATGAGCCCTGATTTGAATCCTATCGAACAACTCTGGAAAGAACTGAAACATGCAGTGTGGAGAAGGACTCAGTCAAACCTGACTCAGCTGGCGCAGTTTGCTCAGGACGAGTGGATTAAACTGCCTGTGGACAGGTGCAGAAGTCTCATTGAGAGCTCCAGGAATCACTTGTTTGTGCAGTAATATACAGGGTGTCCCAAATGTCACTATACACTTGCTTTTTTCTACCTTACACCTTGTGACTTTTTTTTTGTGGGGCTATATCAAAAGCAAGGTGTATACCACTAAGCTTCGTAATCTGTCACAGCTTGAGGAAAGAATCTGCACGGCCTGCAGCGAGGTCGGGGAAGAGATGTTGCAAAATGTTGGAGAGGCTTGCGTCTGAAGGTGGCTGAAAGTTGTTGAAAATGGAGGCACTCGTGGAGATATAGAACTGGTCTTCAAGGCGTTGGAACGTCATGGCAAGCCTAGCAAGTAAAACTGCAACGACTCCTTTGTTGATGCTAGAAATATTAATAAACTCAGTTTCTTGCGTAATTTTTAGGAATTTATTAAAAGTGTATAGTGACTTTTGGGACACCCTGTATATTACGTTAAGGATCATTTCTGTTCAAGCCATTTTCTGTTTGTGTTATTGTGTTACTACTGAATTGTTATTATTGTATTTGTGTTATTATTTTAAATATTCTATTGAATCAAATCACTAAAGCAAAGAATCTGCTTTTTGTTAAATACGGAATAAACAATGATAGTGGCCAATTACTTTTGTCAGTTTCAAGTTATTTCAGAGACAATTGTGGGTTCTTTTTTCACGGAGGGGTACAAACAAATTTGTCCACATCTGTATACCCTTTTTAATATGTCAATTTAATTGTTAAATTGCCATTATATCCAATCATGTTCCCCCTGATTATATTGCTTAACAAAAAAAAGAGATGTTACACATAAATATCATCAAGACGGAGGAAAATTCACTCATTTGGTGGGCAACATAAGGGAAACATTTTATGACCATGGCTAAATTTTCATGTGTGCTACCAGCACTTTATCGGTTTATCCACCTGTCTAAAAGACTGCACAGTACAGCAGATACCCACTGCCATTCTTTTAAAACCAGGAGGTGTAGATACTGTATGATTGTTTTCTATTCAGAGAGGACCTAAAATAAGTCGAGGTGTATGAGCTGTCTGTTTAACTAGAATGAGTCTTGCTTTGTGTTTTTTGTTTGGCAGTGTGGGGGACGTGTAATGCTAATGCATGTCGCTTTGGATAAAAATGATAAATGTAAATTATTTGATTTGACAGCCAACTACTGTATTCAGTGTTATTAAAGCTTTTTCATTTTTTGATGTATCATATTTAAGTGATACTGCTCTATTTGAATAAAAAGGCTTATTCATAATGAAATGTTTCAGAAATGTGATTGGTACCCCGCCAGATTAAAAACCATTGACTTTCTTTGTAGTCACATAAACATGTTGCATAATAAAGTGTGACTGCAGTACTTTGTGGCTTGTAGGTATATTTTTTGGTAAATCTTTAGCCTCCAACTACTTACTATGGTGGTGATTGCAGTCAAATTGTCTACAAGACATAGTCAGTATTACACAAGCCTGGTGTACACTGTTGTGGTAACGCACAATGGGTGGATTTAACTTCATAAGACACTAGATAAGAGGAAAACAGCTTTTTGGTTTTACAGAAACAATACTTAGCCATGAGCAGAATATTCTTAACATAAATTCTGTTCTGAGGTTATACAAGAGGTTGTAACAATCATGCCATTAAAAGTGAACGTGTCACTTACCAACTCGCCAATCCTGTCCAGGTTATCCAAGAAATACTTCACTGATTCACCCTGAGAATACAAAAATAGAGGAAAACTGAAACAAAAGTCGGCCTTTTATACTACACTAGCTTATCTGTGTCGTGTTTAAAAATGTTGTATCCATCCATCCATCCATGTATCATTAAGCTAATTTTCTATTTCTGTTTTGCATTTGAATGTCTGTGAAAGTCTAATGTAAGTAAAGAGAGCTACAGTATACAGCAAAGTGTAGGAATTAAATGAAAAGGTATAGTAAACACAACACACCCTTAAGCTCTAATTACTATTATAAAAGTGAGGTTACCTAATTAGAGGACTAAACCAATGTAGTAATAAAATAAATACTGGGTTCTGAAAATTAAAAGTCCATTGTTTTCATTTTCACCTTATGTATTACACTTCTTTTGAGTAAAAGAAATAGGCTCAAGGGCACCAAGGACAGTCTGTTCTCCATTTACTGAATGTTTCTAATAAAACAACACTCACTGAGTTCATTTTCCAAAACTGTTCACTGAAATACTCACTCAGTCATAGAGGACTGGGTTGCAAGTCAGGAACGTGCACTAGATGGGATGACAGGGCACATTCATTGACTAATAGGGTGATAACTTACTGATGGTCAATTAACCAGCCCTACATAACTCATGGAATAAACCAGTGTATCTATCCAGGCAAAACTTGAGTGGATATGGGGAAAACTTCAACAACATAAAATATCACTTGGAGTACTTTGAAGCTAAATGAAAGTCTTAACATGTCTGTCTTTAATTGATACAGTGACTATTTGCTATCACAGGTACCAGTACACAAAAACCTTTTCCTCATTAAATTATTTATCTTAAGGCCTACATTCATTACTTATAATTAAGTGGCAACTGCATCCAAATTACAGTTATTTAACCTAGTGTTTCTTCAAATGTGTTCAGTGGAAGCCTAGGGGTTCGTTAAAATTTATAGGAGTTTGTAGCTACTAGAAAAATTAGTGCGGAACAGTAAAGAGCCAGAGTGTGGCAAAACACTGATTGCATCTCTTGCCACCCTAATCTGTGGTCACACAAGCGAGAAAGCAGAGGGTCGCTGTCTGTTGTGATACTTACTAAACATCTCTATTGGTCACATGCAGTGTTGTATTGGTCACCATGTATCTAGATGCACGCATTAACTACACTGAACCTATTAATATTACCATGGTTATTATTTTTTTGTTTACAAATATGAGTTAATAACTCATATTAGAAGTTCACTGATTTTCCCAAGGTCAGATTTTTAAGAAGACTGTCATGAACTGAGACCAGAAATAATTTTATTTCCATCAATTAAAATCTGTGACAGTATATATTTCTTCAAAGATACCCACTGGAACATGAAGTTCCTTGAAAACATATTTCAGCTCTTGACCAAGTTTAGCTTATTTCTTCAGGGATCACCTTAAACCACATTTGAAATGTTAAAAAAACATTGATCTATCTACAAATGAAGACAATATGTTATCTGATTTTTGTTCAGATGTTATGTTAAAAAAACTGAAGTCTAGATAGATAGATAGATAGATAGATAGATACTTTATTAATCCCAAAGGGAAATTCACATAATTTACCTCAATAAATTTTTGGTGAATATTTGTGGTGAATGTGCACCTTTAAGTGAAAAATCATTTAGTATTCTACTCCACTTAGTTTCTACATGCGTATGTTAAAGTGGATCTTTAACTGTTGCTGCAACCAAAAGAAAATATCAAAGTAGACTAAATAGGACACCTCCGTTAATGGCTATCTTTAACAAACTGTGCACCAAATACTAATGACTTTTGTCACTAAATGCAACTTAATCTTTCAGTAAGACTCTGCATTGACATACATCATGTTTGAAACATTATGTATAAAAATATTTTGCACATAACTTTATTTTGTAATTTCCTTTCAGGCTTTTCTTTCAATTTTCATAGAGGCTCCACAAACTGAAATATTTTTGTGAAGGATCCATGGTTTGAAATAGCTTTAGAAACACAGATTTGAAACAACAGGGTTTTGTGCTCAGATGTGTGAAAATGGAGCTTAAGGGCCACCTGCAGGAAAACAACAAATGTGAGTTGCACAGTGAAATGTGCCGAGTACAGCTTTACCACAACAGAGTCATCCTTATTGGCAATTGAGTGCCACCACAAAAAAGTAGGTACAATAATCACCCATAATTTGATCATGTTCACTAGCTTCTCAGGATGCAGTGAGTAATCAAAAGTAAAATTAAATATATTTATAAATTAAAAGTGCAAGGTTTTAAAGACTAAAAATCATCATACTGAACCACAATACTTTGATTACAAACACACATTGTAATAGCAATGTAAATACAGAGTAAATACAAGTTTCCCTTGTGCAAGTCCTAGCAGAAATCCACCTCATGCTTGTCTACAGTATGTGGATGTAATATCTGGATCAGTTTTGCATTTAAAAATGTGGTTTTTGCATCTGTATCTCGGAAGCACAAAATTGGTCAGATATTTTCATCTTAAGGCACTAAGGTAATTGTTCCTTTTAGAAACCATACTTAATCCATGAAAAAGAAAATCCTATTTTTAATTCCCACATCTGCTTTTCATTTAGTGATACTAATACCATGGATCCTATGTCTGCTTTCCCCAGTATGGAGTAAATCAGCTAGCTGGGACAACATCATCTTAAATCCAACTTCATGCTATTCATATTGTTGTCAGCATAAAGTGGTCAGTAAGGTTCTTGTAATATTTTTGGATACTCAAAAGATTCAGTTGACATTTTTGTGCAATTTTCTTTCTGGACATGACTTTCCTATGAGTTCATCAGCCCAATGAAGATCACCAGAGTGACTGCTGCTGTTGGCTGGTCAGAGCGAGGCATCTCAATGAGCTCCACTTGGCCCTTCTCAGGAATCTAGAATTCACGAAGCCCAAATATAGGATAGATTGGATTACTCCATCAGTTTTCACTGACTTCTATTGATGCACAGTGCAATCTACCCTCTCACCTCTAGGAATGGCACCTACTAGGCTCAAGAACGTAAAGCACTGCAGAGGGTTGTGAAGGAGGCACAGAACACTACCACCCCCTAGCTACCTTCTGTTCAGAACATAACACTCTGCTGTAGAACGGCAAAAAAAATAATAAAGACCTTAGTTATCCGGCGCAGTCACTTCTCTTATTCCTCCCTTCAGTACAAGGCCACTGGCACTCACTCCACAAAATTCAGAGACTAAACAGCTGGTCATCATAATAATCATAATAAATACCATATACGTTCCTATAGTGTATACTACACATGTATATTGGTATTATATCACTGTCACTATTCTGAGGGAATGTAATGTGCAAGTAACAATTTCATTGTACTAAATGTACACAAAAATAAACTTGAACTTGAAACCAATTGTTTAGAAGGTTCTGCAGTAGTAGAAGAGGATATTTCAAATTAAAAACAGAATAAGCTGCAGACTTTTCCAGCTAATATTCAATACATTTTAAAGTGTTGGGAAACCTTATAATAATAATTAATAAAATAAAGATGTCTCCCAGGTAACCTCTCTCAAACTGACCATTTTATTGATAGTCTTGAGTAGATAGCTCATTTTCCAAATACTCTACAAATGGAAAACTTTCTGCTTCCCCTACACTTTCATTTTGACTATAAGAAACCCCCAAATATCAAACTGTAATAGTATGTCGTTTACATGGAATTTATAGTTTTACTCAGTTGGTGTGAGTAAGTGGGTGACATTACAACAAACACAGATTGTGAAATTAACTGGAAACAGAAAGACAAAGGCTCTCTGGGGAAGCACAAGAGAGACTCATAGGTTATAAAAAAAAAAAAAAAAAAGTTCTATGCCTATGCAGCCATTATACTGTAAGCAAACTATTAATATTTACTTCATTCATATGCTTTTATATTAACAGTGGGTTGGGGAAATTAACTATGCATATAGTAAGGACATACATAACTAATATTTGATTATGTGCAGGCTGCATTTTTATTAACAAGTAGTCAAAAAGACAATAATTCTGTATACTCTTGTTTGTAGCACAAGGCATTGAGAAACTACCTTTGTGATTAGGAGAAATTTTGAGGAAACACATAATTCTAATATCTTACAAATTCAATAAAAGGAATTGTGGAACAATGATGAAGCAGTTTTGCTTCTACATACAGTTCCATAGTTACAGAGCAGGTAGGTGAGTAGGCAAGAATCATATAAAAATGCATTAATTTGCTTCTAAAAGAACTCTAAAGACTGTCTGGAATAACTGAGTTTTTTCATCACTAAAACCTTGGCAAGCAACCTTCACATATTCCACAAAAATTTCTTCTCCTGGAGGCTAAACACATTTCTGAAGCTTTGAGTACTTATAAGAGCAGTGAACTTTGTTTTTGCCATTTTTTGTACCAGAGTGGCAGTTTAACATTCAGATGCACATTAACCTTTCAGATATGGGCAAGCATTTCCAATGAAAAATGCTGAATGCTCAGCATTTAGTATGAATTCTGGCCTTGTTACTGTATGTGTGGAGTTTCTCTCAGTATCTATATGGATTTTTCTTCTTGCATTATAGCTTTCGTCACAATTTCCAATGACATTTTGAATAAGTTAATTGGTGCCTCTAAAACAGTATAGATGAGCGTGTATATGTCTGTAAAGTGTAGTAGCACTGTCACATGTACATGGTACAGTGAAATTCCTACTTGTGCACCTGACCAAAACTTCACCACTCTCCCAACAATGACAACTTTTCACATTTTAACCCCACATCAGTAGTAATCACCTTGTAGCAGAGTCAGTGGCTCACTCCCTAGTATCAAACTTTTTTCCAACAGGTGCTTCAAAGGGATAGACTTGGCCCGACTGCAACTAGAGCGTGCATCTTGTATAATGTGGGGATTTCTATATGCACCAGCAATTGTGAAGTGTGTGGGCAAATTCTTCTGTTGCATACGTATGCTAGGAAAGGTAAATGAACTGCTCATCAGTGGGTAATAAAAACTTTTCATAAACACAATAACAATCATTTAACACTTTGTTAAATAACAGTAGGCAGACCGTGATGTGTAATTTTAGTCCCAAAATAACTTTCCCGTAGAAGGATAGTTTTAAACTAACTAAGTCAGTATGAAAATGACATTTCACACACATATACATACACGGTATACTGAATCACTTCCCACACTCATAAGCATCTATAACCTCCTTTCTGAAGGCCTCAGACAGCTCTTTTAATCTAGGCATGGTGATAACACTTCATATCTATGTAAATATCTACTGTATATATGTCTATATCATATATCTATAGATAGATATGCAAACACAAAGAGTAATGTAAAAAAGTAATTACACTCCATGAAATGGGCATATCAAAATTTGACCTTTATTTAAACATTATGTTTAGATAAAGGTAATGTAATAAAAACAAAAATAAAATTTGAATTTGCAATGATTTATTCAGTAAAAAACAAACAAGATATGCTAATTCTGTCTGTGGAAAAAGTAAGTGCCCCCCTGGCTCTAATACTTGCTGTTGCTCCCTCAAATAGGCATTTCCTATAATTGTCTGCCAGTCTCTGACATCAACCGAGAGAAACCTTTTCACCACTACTTCATGTAGAATTCTTTCAGCTATGCAATGTTTGAGGGGTATCTTGCATGCACTGCCCCATTCATATCTTCCCGGCAACATCTCGATGGGATTCAGATCAGTTGTTTGTGCATAAAAATATTACATTAAAAAAAACCAATTCTTTTAAGAAACATCCTTACTCCTAACTGCCATCAAACATAACTGTTTTCATTCATCCCAGCCTCCTCAGTATGTGGATAGCAGCACCATGACACCATGGTGAACGTGAGCCAACTGGACCCTTTGAGACACTCTCTTCTTTCACACAGACTGCCCGACTGTAGCCTGCTTGCACACTTCCTTGCCTTTAATGATGTATCCACCCACGCTCCAAACAGGAAGCAGCTGTCTCTTTGTGTGTGTGTGTGTGTGTGTCTGAGTGAAAATAGAGGGCCAGCATCCCATCAGTGTTTTTCTAAAATACTAAAGGAGACTATGAACAGAGGAAAGAAATATATCTTTTTTTAAATTGCCTTACAAACTAAAAATGCTGGATCCCAAAATGAGAGTGCAGGTACCACTTTTGTAATATTCCACATATTGCAGCATTTTCTTTAGAAATTAATACAACTTTGTATGCATTTTTTAAAAAAACAGTCTCAGAACTCTCGCAAAGAAAGTTAATGAAAACTGAGGGAAACTATAATGAAAGACACAAACACAGCTGCTTAAGGAAGGGGAGAGAAGTTGGGGTAAACAGCAGGCAAAAGGAAGGACTGGGGGGGCTGAGCCTCTAGCCCAGCAATACCAGATAAAAGGCACTGGGAGGGGGAAGATGTTCATCACAGTCCTTTGCATTCTGCCATTTTTAAGTCATAATTCCATGAAGAAATCAGAATGCTTCACTTTAAAACATTACTGATTTGGGCACATGGTGGGGTCAGAAAATCTGATGTTTAGTTTTTCTTGTTTGCCCTATTCCCTTGTTTAACCAACTTGGGGTGTTTATATTATTGAGCATTAGGAATTTTGCTTTTCCAATGCATCTTGCAGATACTGCTATTTAAATCTCTAATTTGCTGAATTCACACAATTCAGTAGTAACTCATTAGTAATCATAGTTAAAATCTGAAAGTGATGTGATCCTTGGCATCTAATTCTGCTCCAGCCATTTCTTTGCCTAAATTCAGCTCTCTGGTTTCCACTAGACAGTGATATGTGCATGCCATCTTACTAGAAAGGATGAAGTGAGATTCTTAAATCCACCAGCTGTGTAGTACATGAGCAAAACTGCAATTTTCAAATTCTTTTGTTGTATATAAGTAAGCTAGAAAAGGTAAGTAAAATCAGCCATTTTCAAAATGTGTATGATTAAAGACAACGCTGGAGCTTACAGCTGTATATCCTAAAATTAACAAAAGACTCAATCAGATGTAGTCACTGCAGCCACATAACGCAATTAAAAATTTGATTATAAACACATTGAAATGTTAAAACTAGTCTCTGTTCTAGCACAACTAATTCAAGTCTATCATTTTAGGTCAGTTTATGGAGATGTTGCCAAAGTTACTTGTAACCTTGCAAACTCTTTGAATGTGCCTTCATAGCCAACAGTGTGGCACTGTAATCTGATGCCAGCTACATGGTAAATGAAATGGCACATTCATACTTTTAATTGGTAATGTAGCAAGGAATTAAAAAAAAATCCAGTGGACAGGAGAATTTTGATTATTAGGTCTGCCTTTTGAAAGTATTTTTAATTATTCAGTACTTGCTGTCTTGTACAGCACACTGTCCTGATAAGGGAAAGCATGCTTAACAAGAATAAATGGAACTTAAATGGGAAACCCATTGGGGTGTTGCAAATAAACAGACAGATAATTTTTCATTCTGATGGTGACTAGTGGCTACAAGTAATTCAGAGGAAACCAGATAAATATGAATAACACAGCAAAATGACAGGCAATAGATAAAGGAAAGGATTATATTTATATTACTATCAGAAAAAATGTACTACACGATTTCTGGGGGAAATTAAGAAAACAGACCTAAGAAACTGGACATAATTGAAGAAAATAAAATCACATGCTCTATTATAAACAGTCTCTACAGTATGTTTAAAAAAGAATGACCATTTTATCATAAACATAAAATTCACTCTGAAGCTGTATTTCAGTTTGTTTAGTTTTACTATCCAGGGTTATGTCTGCACTAAGTCACAGAGAGCTACATTTGCCCTTACCTATGTTTTTTTATGTTTAGAATGCCCGCAAGAACTCGTAAATCTCCCAAAGGATGTACTCTAGATGGAGTGAAAAGGGTTTCCTCCTGGATATTGACTGTTTATTTCACAACGTCAGCTCCTCTAGCATACTTGATGTTCAATTTTAGAGAAAACAGCTAAATCCCCTGACGCTCACCCAGAAGACAGTCGATTTTTCACTTTGTAACTCGTCAGGTCGCACACCAGGGTGTGTCAGTTTTAGAACAGCTGTAGTCACTGACTAAGATAACCAAGGAGACCTAGGTGATCCTACTATTGGCAAAACAAGGGCTGTATTCTTCTAGGCTCACAAAAGTATGTGCAAAGCAGCTGAAAGGCTGTGTAAAGTAATAGGTCAAATCTGTTTCAGTTTGAAATATGCTTAAGTGCATCTTAAATGGAAGTCTGCCCTTTGCTTGTTTCTGATTTGTATCATTTGTCTTGCAATATGTTGGGCAAAATAATATTTTCAAGTTTTACCAATAATAGTAAGACTTATATACAAAGAGGAAACAAAGAAGGCAGAGGGAAAGGGGGGACTGTTGACTACATTTTTGCCAAATCCTGTTAACTTTCCTCATGTGAAAATCACAAGCCCGCATTCCAGACAGAGAGTGTTCTGGGACTAGAAAATGCAGAAATAACTGCAACTTTGCCAGGGAAATTTTCACCTTTGTCTTAAGAACATTTAAAAGGAAAGGACTAGAAATGAATCATTGAGTGGATCTCATCACATGTCTAAACTTAACTCTGTACTGCATTTCACAAAACAATTGATTGTGTTAAGAGAGAAAGGCCACTGGTCTTAAACTATCTTGCATCCTGCATTATAATAAACTAAAGAAAGGAAGGCTTTGTGAAAACTTTAACACTGACAGAATCCACAAAAGTGATTCAGATGAATCTGAATATGACGCTCGTGTCAATCACACATGTGCAGTGTGCTGTTCAAAAGCTGATCAGTCTGGAAAGAAAATCTGAAAGGAATCACACTACTATTGTCACAGCTGTGATTTCACAATCTTCACAATCTGTGTACTTCACCACGTTTCCAGGTATTAGCATTATTTATATTATTATTAGTATCATTATTACACATTATATACTTCTGACTTTGTACTTTTAGTGTTGTGCACGTTTTACAGAAGATTAGATTTAATAAATATGTAATTTTTCAAGCAAAAAAATGCAACGCTTTTTACATTTTCTTCAAGAAAAAATGTAACGCTAAGGAGGTAATGCACTGGTTCCTGCCTCGTCCCCAGTGCTGGATGGGTAGGCTACAACTCCTTTCAATTCTAAAACTGGGCCAAGAAAAAAAACCAGAATAAGCTTTACACTGAACTCTTAAAATACAAGGGGGGCTCCACCCCCTGCTCGCTTCGCTCGCCTACCCCCGGCGTTGGGTATCCTGAAATACATTAGTCGAGCTCGTTTGTCTTGGAGCCGTGCCCGCTTTGCTTGCGGCATTTCAGACACGCGTTGTAGGTGCCTGCATTCATTGATTTCATCCAGCCGGGCTCATGTTTGTATATCCGTCAGTCGAGCTTGTTCGTTTTGAACCCGTGCCTGCTTTGCTTCCGCAGTTTCAGATGCGCATTGTAGGCGCCTGCGTTCATTGATATTATCTAGGTGGGCTCATGTTTGTATCGTTGAGCTGTATTATGTTTGAATTCGGTGTAAAACGTTCAGCGGTTTGTACAATCCCAAGCAGCACATTATTCCTAACTTCACTCCGCAGTAGTGCCACTCACAATATGGTGGTGACACCTGTGCCTTCCGTACTATTATTGTGGACCTGTGGGGCCGCCGTAGCCTCTTCCGTTTGAATCTGGGCTGCAGCGCAGAATCCTCTTTTTTGTATGGCTGTGTCGTTAGTCGTTAGCTATGGGCACGTTGTTGCTTCATTTCTCATTCACGTCAGTTGAGCTCTTTCGTTTTTGGGCTGTGACTCCTTCGTTCGCGGTGGATACGAGTTCATGTGCGGTTTATGAGATGCGCGCTGTACGTGCCTGCGCAGTATGTCTCATGGTCCCATCGCCGTGTACCTGCGTCCATGCCATCCGGTTTACCATTCTCGGTTAGTAATATGGATTATAAGGCATAAAGCAATCAAGCATAGCAGCTGGCACGGAGTAAAAAGTTAAAACACAAAAATGTAAACATGGACTGAATACATAAAATGTAAAATAAGTTGTAATAAAACCATGTCTATTTAAAAGACAAATAAGACTGGGTAATGAGAATTCCACCTAATTTAACACCTTTACCTATTTCTTTTTTTTAAATATGAAAGTGATAAAAATTGCAGGGTTTACTCCACTTTGTAGCCTGAACACAGTGATAAAGATAAAGAAAAAAATATAGAAAAGTAAACACACTGCTCGGAATTCTGAATGGGTGGCTGGCTTTCATTCCTGTCTACGCCAACACATTGGACAAAAAAAAAAAAAAAAAAAAATCGGCAGCCCAACTTCTGTTTACTTTAATCCGACATCTCCGAGGAGCGGTGCCCACACACTGCTTTGATAATTTTTGTTGTTGTTTCTTTTTTTGTCTTTCTTAATTTGTTACTTGGTTTGTCAATCAGCAAGGTTACAAAGGTACATTTCCAAAAAGGTCTAACAATCAGGAACATTTCATGTCAATGGCTTAACTTAGATAATAATGTGGCTGGAAATAACCCTAAGGCTGCAAATACCAGCCACTCAAATTAGGAATAGAAATGCAAAGTTAATGCTGGAATGAAGAGACAGAAGTAGGTTACCAATTCCACCTTGAGCCAAGGGTACCAAATAGTCACCTTCTGGTGTAGTGTTTGTAAGCAGCAAGGTTGGAAATAGACTACACAGTACACAGTTTAGACAATTAACAGATCATGCAATAAACATTCCTTTTAGTTATCTATTCATTTTCCAACCCTGAGTTTACCATTACAGGTGTTGAAGAAGCCACATTCTGTCTCAGTAGCATTATGGAGTAAGTAAGGAACAAAAAACTGTACAGTCTCCCTTAGGGAAAATCTTGCATACAACATACTTAAGCATACTGGATCATAAACAGACACCATATAGGGAATGAAACTCCTGTTCCTGGAGCCTATGAGGGACATATTGCAAAGGGTGATTATTTGCCAAGAAGGCTAACCAAGCAGATTTGCTCCTGGCACCCGAACCCACACACACACAATAAAACACTTAAGTATGGCAGGTGTGACATGAAGATGGTTTTCCTAAAAGGTAGCTGCACATTTTAAAATGCAGATGGCCTTGAAAAAACAATTGGTGTGAAACTTCCCACAAAAGAAATGGATTGCTTTCTTGGAACTATCAAGGTCAAACTGTAATTATGTAGGCTGAAACTTTGTCAACAAATTTTTTTTCCCTTAGAATTATTAACAAATAGAAATTAAATGTCAACTCACCAAAATTAAGTAGCAAGGGAAAATATAAAATACAAGTTTAAACATATCCTTCTCACACACACTCACTGCTCTGCAGGTTCTCAGGAAGAACTCACCTGTTGCCCCTCATCCTGCTTTTCCTACTCATGTATATATTTATTTCTTTTGTAAGCTTGAAAAATAAATCTAGTACTTCTTTAATTAAAGCACTCTTGTTTCCTTCATGACATCATGAGAAAATGTGAAAGCTTCATCTTGCAGATTTCTTTGGAGAGCTTCCAACGTCTGTTCTGTCATTAGCAGGGTCATGCAGTAAGTACAACAAGTCAAGGTCAGGAATTTAAATAGAATTTGTGTGCACATAACAATGAACTCACATAAATCAATATTCTCCATCCACTGGTCCATTCTTTAAACACACTTAATCCAAGTGTAGGATTTCAGGGTGCCTGTTTTCATTCTAGCAGCACTGAGTGCAAGGTTAGAACCAAGTATAGATGAGATGCCAAGTCCACTATAAGACACAGTCATGCACACCGCACACACATTAATAACAGTTTAGAGTTAACCTAACAAACGTGTTCAGGATTGGAGAGGAAATCCAAAATGAACATATGGGGAATGTGACATAGACAGTGAGTTGAAATTCATAAAAGAAAATCATTTGGTAAAGAAAGAAAAACTGGAAGTATTTCAACATAAATGCAATCTACTTTTTCTAGGTGATGTGTTAAATATTTACCATCTTTTATAACTAAAGCATAATAAAGGAAATGACACAAAACTGATAACGAACCTACCAGTTGGCATCACTGGATGATATCATTCCAATTACATTACATCCCACGACTCATTATTAGAAGTTGCAATGGTGTTTATTTGCCAACAACATGCATCTCCATCTTAGTCCAGGCAGATTTGCTCCTGGCAGCAGCAGCACAAAAAGAAAAAGTTTTCATGTATGACAGGATTAATGTGAAGATGCTTTTCTTGTTCTTTTTTGACTGCATGGCCCAAAACGCAATATAGGTTGGATACAGGTGTTTGGAGACCTAGAGACACAAATGTCCATCTATCGTTGCGACTGACCGAACTGACTGTAGGAAAGTATTTATGCAATGTCTGAATTTTGTTCTCAGTAAGTAGTACCTTTTCCGAAATACTAATAATTACAAAGGATGGTTATACAAGTGAGTTTCTTCATTTTACTGTCTGCCATAGGATGTATGCATCTCCAAAATAGTCCATTTTAAGACCTACTATTATTTCTGGTGTTCAAACAGCACACTGCAGTTTATGCTTTGAAAAAACACCTACTTCGCCAATATGGCAGAAAAAAGATGTTTATTTATTTATTTAATGGTTTTATAAAAAAAATAGGCTTCTGATAAGTTTAATTTCCATGATTTCTGCATTTTAATATTGATACTATGCATAACCAGGGGTATGTAAGGGATGCCTTTTAGACTCCACAACCAGCTGACTATATTTGGAAAGCTCAGGTCCAGGCTCTTAAGGGCACATCACTGCCATCTGATAGGGTACATTACATTGTCATTGGCAAATTTCAACAGTTTTACAGAGGAGCCACTGGAGGGGCAGTTGTTGGTGCAGGGGAATAAAATGTGAGGAGTAATCATGAGCACTTAGAAAAGTGGAAAATGGAAACAACCTGCACACATGCTAGGTCACAGTGAGCTTATAAGTGGCTGAAAGGTATAGGTACAGCTAAATGTAAAAGTAGAAAAAACAGACAGGGCACATGCACTTTCTACAAATAACCAGGCCACTAGGGAAAAAAAAAGTACAATTTCTGGAATTTTAAAATGCTCCCGAGTTGAAAATTCCTCCCAGCCATATAAATGAGACATCCTCTGTTTAAGTGGTTCTTGTGATATACAGTAAAGTGGTTTTGGCTCCACTGAATCACTTGTAATGCAGTCAAACAGCTCCATAAAAAAGTGACAACAAAAAGTAAGCATCATAAATCTCAGGTTACTTCCAAGAACATGCACTAGCTTGGGAGCACTTGGAACAGTCAATTGTAGTCTCCACCTAACAGCAGTGCATATGAGTGGCACCACTTTCTTCAAACTTAATTTCCATATGTAATATACCATAGCTATGGGTCTCCCCCTGGCAATAACATTTATTTCTGCTATGCGGGTACAAGGCCAATGCTGTAGTTGTTTATTTATTCATCCATTTTCTTAAACTGAATATTTCACCGCAAGTTTGCTGGAGCCTGCCCTGGTAACATGGACACAACACTGGAACCAGACCTGGATGGGACGTCAGCCCATCACAAAGCACATTCATTTACACTTCCACATTCGCTCATTTGGGACTAATTCAGAGTTACTATGCAACCTTATGTACACATCTTTAGCAACAATGTCTGCTTTTGGAAATATTTTTTTTTGTTCAAGATGGATCCAAAAGTATTAGCAACACGTCTACAAAACAATCCTTTTTGTTTATTTTCATAAATATAGCGTATTCTTTCCTTTTCTGGATGCACTTCATGAGCAGCTAATCTTAATTACTTAATAAATTAGATTACGAACAGCCAGGGTGGTTTCTACTACACAACATGGAATTAATTGTGAATTAAAATAATGATACAGTACATCTGCACATTATATGGATTTTTATTCTACTATTTTAAGTTTAAGGCTTGCTGCTAAGCTGGAAAGTACATTTCAACAAGCTGTGGTACTGCTTTTACTGTTTTCTAGCTTACCTCCTGGACTCAAACTTCAAGCTCACAGGATTGAACCCAAGAGGCAAGTAAAAGGCAATGGGAAAAGCACAAACTTGATGCCATGTTAATATACTAGAATGAATTCTATTTTGCGCATATGGTATGGTTAAAAAGGTTTTTCTGACGTTTCATGGTTTGGGAGTTACACAGACTTAGCGCATAATATGTGGGTCTCCTCTCTTTTACATATTTTTCAAGTTAGACACCCTACACTATGACTTGTTTTATGCCCTGATGACTGTGCTACATATTACATGAAAAGCCAGCAGTTTCAAGTACATGACGCAGAGTCTTCTAATGTGCAGCCTGTGCCCTTACAGGAACTGAGTCAGCCGCTTTTAAAATTCTGTACTCTACTCTAAATTGTTTCCGAGCAAGTCAGCAAATCAAGGAGAATGTTGAAATTAAAAAGTGTTTTAAGTTTCATGTAATACAAAAATAAGTATGTAGATATTCTGGCAACTATTCAAACTAAATCATCTGTCTAGTTAAAGGCTTTTATTATTTATGACCAAGTCTATCTGGTTACATAAATTATACGTGCCTGAGTTTGAGGGATGCAAATTACCCAATCAGTGATCAGTGAACTACTACACAAATCATTTTTAAATTCCATTATGAGGATCTGTGTGCACATTCATGGTCAATTCCAACTATCAGTCATCTGGGACATGAAACAGAGCCGAAAGGGAGAGATGCAGGGTACATTCCATGCTCTCATACTATCTTGTTGTGCAAGGTTTTGTAGGGGGAAAAGCTTCTCCTGGTTTAATATCTATCATTATAAATAATAAACTTAACATTTTTTTTTGTAATTCTCAGGGGCAAATCTGTTTCCTTTTTTATCATTTACCTTTTCAGCAGTTTATACAACAGAACAAACAGTTTGCAAATAATTTGGGGACTAATTATGCTGTGATATGTGGGGGGTCCCAATAATTATTATTTTAAATCTCGTCAAAGTTGGGTTGTTGAAGTGTACAGCCAAAGTTGCTGAAAGTTCATTTGCCAGTTCATGCTTCAAAGACATGACAAAAACGGTTAGATTTTATTGTGTGTTTTTTTTTTTTTTTTAAATTATAATTCAAGTGGTCAATTTTCAAAAGTGTAGAGTCCTTTCTCTCTATTTATAAATTATGTTTTCAAGGAAACTCAAGCGTCATTTAGGGAGGTAATTGCTTCTTGACTCCCCCAATTTCTACACCATATATATTTAAAAAGTACATAGTTCTATAGTCTTGGGTCTGGTCACTGTATGGTGGAGTTTACACATTCTGCTTGTGCTGGTGTTGATGTTTCTAAGGTGTGGCAGACAACCAGGGATCCTGCCCTGCCGGGACGCCTGGAGGAGGGACGGACAGGGAAAGTGGCACTACTCTTCCCTGGGCACCTGGATGGTCTGAGAGCCCTGGAGGACAGCACTTCCACCACACCAGGAAGTTCTGCCAGACCAGGGATGGTGTACGCCCGGAGTGCTTCCAGGTGCAAGGGCGGCACTTCCACCACACTGGGGAGTGCTGCCAGAAGTTCATCGTCAGGCACCTGGAGCACATCAGGGGCGTTATAAAAGGGGCCGCCTCACTCCATTCGGGGTGCCAGAGTCGGGTGGAAGAGGATGGAGCTTGTGAGACAGGAGTAGAGGCAACCTAAGGACCAAAGACTGAGCAATGTAAATAGTGTACATAGTGTGGAATAAACGTGTGCGTTGTGGACATTTTGGTGTTGTGTCTGTCTGTGGCCGTGCTTTCTTTTACAAAGGGTAGACAGGTTTTCCTCCCCATCCCAAAAATATTTATGGTATATTAGTAGACCCTTCTGGCACCCAATCATATCTATGGCTAGTTTTTGTCTTTTACCGAATATTTATTGTGCTAGGGTTCCATCATCCTGAAACTGGGGTAAGCAGTATAGCAAATTGATGGAGAGGGGGATGGATAGACATAGTCATACTGTATATGCACAAACATAATACAATAAATTATACGTATACTAGCCACAGTACCTGCTAAAGATGGGTAACAGAATAATTTAAAAATTCTTGCTATCTGTAGCCCAAGGTGTACGTTCAGAGCCTTTCCTCTGTATTTGTGTGTATCTGAACGTCTCTTCACCTGTGCTCCCTATTTGAAATGTGTTTCCATAAAACCTGCTTCTCACACTTCATTATTTTCGAGGCGCTCTTCTTGCATCCAGTCTGGTTTTATACTTTGTTTTTGAAGTTGACTACCTCAGTGTGCACCTTTACTCCTCCTCATCATCACTCTTTTTCATTGCATTACCAAAGCCAAACTGACTAATCAGATTGCCGTAAGGGACTAGAAACAAAGACCTTAGTGTTTTAATTATTCAGTAGGTATATATACCCACAATGAATATGAAATGTATTCATCCTCTTGCATGTTTTCACAGTTTGTTGTGGCACAGTGGATTGTACTTGCCTTTTTGACATTGATCAATAGAAAAAGGCTTTTTAAGGTTAAAGTGAAAACAGATTTCTGCAAAGTTATATTAATGTTATTTATGTTGTTGTACTGTACAAATCTGGAATATACTATGCTAACACACACAAACACAAAATGGCAGCTTAAGTCTTAAAATTCAAAGCATGTCCCTGATAAATAAAGCACTACTAGGAATAGATTAAGTCACATACAGTAAGACCAGTTTTAGGAGAATCGGCCCAGAGCAGAAATGCAAAAGCTGTTTGACCCAGGAAATAATTTCTATAGATATGGCTAGATTAGGGACTTTCAAGTTTTTTTATTTCCCATAGAGTACTTTGCAAAAGTCTTAGTCCTGCCAAGTAAAATATCTGTTAAAACAAGTTCTCTGAGAAGTTTATTTGCTCATGAAAACAAGATAACATTAAAATAAACACAAATATACACTAATACAATAAAAGGTAACAAGTTTCTCATGGGCTTTATCATAATTTACTGCTATCTTGTGCTATGGCTAGAAGAAAATAAGTTTGGTTGCTAAACCTCTGGTTTAGGCATCCCAGTCCTTTCATGTATTTGCTTAAAGTCCACCAACAGACATGCGTACGGTTCTGTAACTAGTACACTACAATACATATTTGCATTTTATCAGTCAATGCATACAACATAAAGTAACTTAAGTATTAAAGAAAAAATCTAGAGTGCAAAAAAAGCAATACAGCATACTGCAATTTGCCATGAAATGTGCTGCATGTATCATAAACAGTATGGTCCAGTCCATGCTAAACAGCAGTTAGGACAACTGGGGAGCTCAAGGGGTTAATAACATATGGCAGTCAAATATGTCACAGCCCCGTTTTGGTGTAAAGTACCATGGATATTCCAAAAAAAAAATACTGTCACACCTCGTATATTGATCTATATATAAAAAGAATGTTAAAGGGGGCCCTCTGAGAAAATGTACTGTCACTGCAGGCCATATGCAACATGTTTTGAATATTGATGAGATGGGGTGCTTTAAAAAGGTCCAAGGGATGGATGTGACCCAGGGCTTTGAGTTTGACACCCCTGAGCTAAGAGGTATCTTGTATCTGACACCCCAGCATGTCAAACAACTACTGTATATACTGGCACAGTCCTAGATGATGCATTACTCAAATTCCAGTAAACTGAAATAAACCACTGGCTCACAATGTATACAGGGTGAGGACATGAAAACAATAATTAATTCTCAATAAGATTTAGGATCTAATTTGAGGGTCTCCTCTGCCCTGCATAACCATACCCTTGAGCTCTTATTTTGTTAACAAGACTGGGTGTGAGTAACAAGGCAATTAAACGAAAAGTGTGCCAGTGGAAGAATTTAGATGAGAAGAAGTGCTCTCCGTGGCAAGGGGAGAGCTGAAGCAGGGAGATTTTAATCTCATTCTGAAAACTGTTGCCTATAAAATGTCTTGCAGTCACTGCTGTTATTTACATTAGCAAATGGTAAACTGTAAACCATTTTTGTAATGATGGTAGTGAGCCATAGCAAATACTTTATATTTAGAACAACTTAATCTTTGAACAACTGCTCAGTAACAAATTTTAACATGTGAGACCTACATTCATTTTCTTTAGATACAGTATTAAATGAAATACTACTTTTTTGCATGGCATACAGACAAGGCAAGTATTTTTATGTTTTTGTTTGCATGAAGAAGTTCACATCTCCTCTATGGCACTCTAGCATTCCTTTCCCGCACATCCAGTGGAGGCTCCACACTCACACCAAGCACAGGCAACGTGAAATTTTATGCCCCCTGTGGGACAGGGTCAGGCTTGAATCAGTGGCAGGAAATGACTACAAACATCTAAAAAAAATCCCTGGGTGTTTTCCTGTTCCGTTTTCAACCAGAACCTCTGCCGTAGTCTTTAAAGTCACAGCTAATTTTTGTACATTAAAAACACACAGTTACATTTTATTTGACCTCCTTCAATAAGGAGCCCAGGCAATCCCTCAAGCAGCTGCTGGAGGGTCCCGTAGGTTATGTTCTTATATTCCTTACTCAGTGCATCCAACAGATGCCTTCACACACAAGGATTGTAATTTCAATGGAAAACAATCAAACACACACATCTCTGCACAAATCCTGCTCATCTCTCTCTTACTCCTCACTTATCAAACCCACCAAGCCAAGGTGGGGCCCCAGATCACCATTCAAGGTGACCAATGAAACTGCATAATAAAAAATAAATAAATCACCAACACACTTATATGGCAACTAGGAGTTTTAGCAGAGAAGCAAGGAGAAGCAGACGTAGGAGAGAATGCGAGTGGGAAAGTACTGTATCCCCTGCCCTCAGTAGAGACTTGTTAAGAAATCCACCTGACATAAACGATACAATGTTTTCCATCAAGAATTCCTTCATAAATATTCCTAACACCACGTTGATATCTCCTATCAGTTTACCCCCTCCAACCTCAACTGCTCAGGGTCCAGGTAAAACCTATCTATACATTTGTAGATATACAAATAGTCTAAAGCGCTTGATAGAGTAAGGCTGTCACTCCTAGCCCAGCCACTTAATCAGACAAGGCTTTTAGTAAAGGGAATTCATTTATTTCTAAATAAAAACTAAAAACGTACACCTACTGTGCAGTACAAGCTTCCTGTAGCAGGAGGACTTTACGATGTTAAATCTGATCATACCTTTGCTGCACCATATGAAGGAAACACATTGATGCTTTAAGGGTAGCACCACAATGCAAACCTCACAGCTCCTGGGGGAATGGAGTTACATTCCTGTGCAGGCACTATGAGAGTCTGCACATTCTCTTTTTGCCAGTATGGATTTTCCTCTGGTACTCCACCCCCAACCCATCCCCCAAGAGGCTGCACTGCCTAAGCCAGCAGAACCAGGGTAGCCTCTCCCTCCATCACAGAGTCATCACACCAGTCAGAGCAGCCACTCACTCACTTAGCAATTTAGGGTAACCTTGCTCGCTTGGTGAATTGCTACAAGTAAGTGTCCCTGCCCTAATGTAGTCACTTACTTGTTCAGTGAGCCATTATTCCCACTGAGTGATACATCTTACTCACTTGTTCACTGAGTCACCACCACAGTGCATCTTCACTGTCACTCTGTGAATCGTTGCTCTCAGCCAGGTAATTCTTTGTAGCCTCTTGCTTGTTCAATCAGTCGCTGCACCCAGCTAAGTGAAGACTCTCACTGACTCAGCTTTTTTCCCCACCTCCAGTCACAACACAGCAAGCTCCCCACACTGCTCATTACTTCCCCAGCCACTGTGTAACATTTCAGTTGGTCTGTAATTCACACTCCCCAGACAATACAGCCTCTCACACTCTCATGGAGCCACGGGTTCCAGCATATGAATCTTTGCTTGCTCTCTGGGACCCTGTCCACAGTCAGTGCAGCTTCTTTTTCACTCAGTTGGTCAGTCATCATACCAGTCATTTGCTAAATGAGTCTCTGCCATCATCCACTGCAGCTTTCTTGCCCAAACAGTGACCCACCCGCTCAAGGTGCAGCGTCTGTTTCCCTTTCTTTTATGTGTCCAGTCTTTCCATTTAATGATGCAGCATTTGAGGTATCCAACATCAGCAAATGCCAAAGGCCTGTAGTACAATAAGCTGCAATACTGAAACCATGGCAACTGAGATTCCACCCTCCCAGAGACAACTGAACAGCAACCTTTATCAGAGAAATATGTTAATTTCAAAATTAAAATTTTACTAACACTAACTACTACAAAAATGCATCTATGACTAATTTACTCTTTCACTTCACTCTATATACTGTATGTAACAATGCTATAACTTCTGCCACTTACTACTCCAGGTGTGGTTATAAATGATGCGACTCGTCCAAATAAGGACCAACAGTTGTAAAACTTACACTTATGCATTCAAATGGATGAATTGTAAAACTGGAAAAGTTACTTTGAGTCCTTTGAGATATTATTCAAAGAAGTGAAGTAGAGGGTAAAAATGTGGAGCATCTTCTTCTGCAAGAGTTAGTGCTACCAACAGGCTATTATTGCCTTTAATTTTGGCCTTCCCTTTAACCCAGTAACTTGTTTTTCAATATTGTACAAGCAAACGCAGCAGGGAGCAATGATTACAAATCAGCAGCCCATCCTCAACACAGGACATAGAAGTTACTCACAATAGACTCGTCTTGAGCCACCATTAAGCCTGTAAGTATTTCTTTGGTCATTGACAGAAGCCCACAGAAACACAGGGAGGATGTGTAAACTGTATAAGACACGAGTCAAACCAGTATTCATGCCCAATACAGAAGGAATTCAACACTGTATGTTTTACACAACTTCTTTAAAATGTAATTAATTGAGTCAGTACATATTAAGATAATGCGAAAAGACAATTTCCCTTAAGGGTTTAATACAGAGTACCAAAAGATTGGTAACAAGCAAATTGTTATTGGGAAAATGAGTATGTAGTAACTAATTTTCTCTTTTAGCATTTCCCTCTGCCATATTACTTCATTGATTATGTTCTTTAATAATTCTGCTGGAGTAAAACACTTAAAAAAAGGCAGTTGGAAAAGAAAAAGAAAAAAAAAAGAGCTAATGAACCCCCCAGAAGTCTAAAAAAAACACGTCTGGAGAAGAGCCAAGTTCTGAGTCATTACTGTATTTCAGCCTGTATGTCTGCTCCCTGGGCACAGCTCGGGTATTCGTTTTGTACACTTTAACCCTGACTTAAGTTCAAGGAGTAAGCAGGAAATAGGAGGGAATGAGAAAAAAATCCCAATATTTCAGGAGTGAAACAATGGATTCCAAGCACTGGTAACTTGACCCAGCTCCTGAAGAGCCACTAGGATTCAAAGTTTCTCACTAAATAGGAAGACCCCTTATGGCTTCTTTTAATACTTTAATGAGCTAATTATTTAATTTATAGAAATGCTGCCCTAGCAGAATCAGATGCAAAGAAGGAACCAACTCTGGAAAAAGGTACCAGTTCATTGAAGGGTACAATAAAACACATACACACTCAGGGTTATTCTTGCTTATCTTGTAAACTTAATGATGGGTATTTTGATACAGCAGATATTTCCACCAGAATTTTAAGTATAACAGGATGCCTCCACAAAAGGAAACTGCACCAAAGGCACCTCCTGGTCCATTTTTACCTACAATCCTCCTGTCTACCAAACATAACATTCTTCTGATCTGCAGTGACATTTCTTTGCAATAGAAACAGTAATATAACCAACAATGTGCTCATGAGAAATTAAAAAAAAAAAAAAAAGATACAACAATCAAATCAAGGATTATTATACAATTCAGTAATGTCCTCACATATACAGTGCACACATAATTCTCACTATAGAAAACATGTTAGACTGTGTCATACATGAGATGCTCTGTTCTAATTAGTTATGAGTGACATTATTCGAAATTAGAAAGTCCTCCTACACATTATTTTAGGAATAAATCTTGAAACTTCTCACTGTTGTTGTATTGTATTCTTTTGTTTTCCATACTTAGCTGTTTTGTAAAGGATCTTTTTGATCTTTCTCACTATGTAGAATGCTATATAAAGTAATGAATTATTTGTGAACTGGAAAATAGATTAATAACAGACGAGCACAAATTGACTTTGTACAGGGTGGGCCATTTATATGGATACACCTTAATAAAATGGGAATGGTTGGTGATATTAACTTCCTGTTTGTGGCACATTAGTATATGTGAGGGGGGAAACTTTTCAAGATGGGTGGTGACCATGGTGGCCATTTTGAAGTCGGCCATTTTGGATCCAACTTTTGTTTTTTCAATAGGAAGAGGGTCATGTGACACATCAACCTTATTGGGAATTTCACAAGAAAAACAATGGTGTGCTTGGTTTTAACGTAACTTTATTCTTTCATGAGCTTTTTACAAGTTTCTGACCACTTATAAAATGTGTTCAATGTGTCAAGTCCGAGCATTCCTAGATGAACAGTTTCCTGGAAAGTGGATTGGTCGTCGTGGGCCAGTTGAATGGCCCCCAAGGTCTCACGATCTGACCCCCTTAGACTTTTATCTTTGGGGTCATCTGAAGGCAATTGTCTATGCTGTGAAGATACGAGATGTGCAGCACCTGAAACTACGGATACTGGAAGCCTGTGCTAGCATTTCTCCTGCGGTGTTGCTATCAGTGTGTGAAGAGTGGGAGAAGAGGGTTGCATTGACAATCCAACACAATGGGCAGCACATTGAACACATTTTATAAATGGTCAGAAACTTGTAAATAACTCACGAAAGAATAAAGTTACGTTAAAACCAAGCACACCATTGTTTTTCTTGTGAAATTCCCAATAAGTTTGATGTGTCACATGACCCTCATCCTATTGAAAAAACAAAAGTTGGATCCAAAATGGCCGACTTCAAAATGGCCACCATGGTCACCACCCATCTTGAAAAGTTTCCCCCCTCACATATACTAATGTGCCACAAACAGGAAGTTAATATCACCAACCATTCCCATTTTATTAAGGTGTATCCATATAAATGGCCCACCCTGTAGATAAAATTGTCAGAGGATCAGCACAGTATTGCAGTGGTTGGTCAGCACTTGGTGCTTCATCTGAATATCAACCCATGGGTACAACCCATGCGATTTTACACGTTCTTCCCATATAGTATATACAGTTAGGTCCATAAATATTTGGACAGAGACAACTTTTTTCTAATTTTGGTTCTGTACATTACCACAGTGAATTTTAAATGAAACAACTCAGATGCAGTTGAAGTGCAGACTTTCAACTTAAATTCAGTGGGGTGAACAAAACGATTGCATAAAAATATGAGGCAACTAAAGCATTTTTTTTTAACAATCCCTTCATTTCAGGGGCTCAAAAATAATTGGACAATTGACTCAAAGGCTATTTCATGGGAAGGTGTTGGCAAGTCCGTCGTTATGTCATTATCAATTAAGCAGATAAAAGGCCTGGAGTTGATCTGAGGTGTGGTGCTTGCATGTGGAAGATTTTGCTGTGAACAGAAAACATGCGGTCAAAGGAGCTCTCCATGCAGGTGAAAGAAGCCATCCTTAAGCTGTGAAAACAGAAAAAAACCATCCGAGAAATTGCTACAATATTACGAGTGGCAAAATCTACAGTTTGGTACATCCTGAGAAAGAAAGCAAGCACTGGTGAACTCAGCAACGCAAAAAGACCTGGACGTCCACAGAAGACAATAGCAGAATCATTTCCATGGTCAAGAGAAACCCCTTCACAACAGCCAACCAAGTGAACAACACTCTCCAGGGGGTAGGCGTATCGATATCCAAGACTACCATAAAGAGAAGTCTGCATGAAAGTAAATACAGAGGGTGCACTGCAAGGTGCAAGCCACTCATAAGCCTCAAGAATAGAAAGGCTAGATTGGACTTTGCTAAAGAACATCTAAAAAAGCCAGCACAGTTCTGGAAAAAACATTCTTTAGACAGATGAAACCAAGATCAACCTCTACCAGAATGATGGCAAGAAAAAAGTATGGAGAAGGCGTGGAACAGCTCATTATCCAAAGCATACCACATCATCTGTAAAACATAGTGGAGGCAGTGTGATGGCTTGGGCATGCATGGCTGCCAGTGGCACTGGAACACTAGTGTTTATTGATAATGTGACACAGGACAGAAGCAGCCGAATGAGTTCTGAGGTGTTCAGAGACATACTGTCTGCTCAAATCCAGCAAAATGCAGTCAAATTGGTTGGGTGGCGTTTCATGATACAGATGGTCAATGACCCAAAACATACAGCCAAAGCAACCCAGGAGTTTATTAAAGCAAAGAAGTGGAAAATTCTTGAATGGCCAAGTCAGTCAACTGATCTTAACCCAACTGAGCATGCATTTCACTTGTTGAAGACTAAACTTCAGACAGAAAGGCCCACAAACAAACAGCAACTGAAAGCCGCTTCAGTAAAGGCCTGGCAGAGCATTAAAAAAGAGGAAACCCAGCATCTGGTGATGTCCACGAGTTCAAGACTTCAGGCTGTCATTGCCAGCAAAGGGTTTTCAACCAAGTATTAGAAATTAACATTTTATTTCCAGTTATTTAATTTGTCCAATTACTTTTGAGCTCTTGAAATGAAGGGATTGTGTTAAAAAAAATGCTTTACTTGCCTCACATTTTTATGCAATCGTTTTGTTCACCTGACTGAATTAAAGCTGAAAGTCTGCACTTTAACTGCATCTGAGTTGTTTCATTTCAAATTCATTGTGGTAATGTTCAGAACCAAAATTAGAAAAAAGTTGTCCAGGTCCATAAATATTTGGCCAAACACAACTGTATTAGATAGATAGATAGATAGATAGATAGATAGATAGATAGATAGATAGATAGATAGATAGATAGATAGGGTTAGGGTGTCTCTGTACTGTATAATCATGTTAAAAATGGAAAAGAAATTTCAAAAACATGTTCTACAGTCATATATCACTTTCTACAAAGTTTACAAGGAAATGATACAATAGCCAGCTCTTCATAGGCTGAGAAGAGAAGGCAATTGCCCTGAGGAGAATCAAGAAAGAGGGTTGAGACATTAAAAAAAAAGTACAAAAAAGGAGCCCTTCGCAGTTATTATCGCTTACCTTGGTCTCAGTGATGTTGAAAGGTTTGGTGGTGGATAGCATGAAGCTATGGAGAGTGCCGATATTTATAGTGTTCACGTTGCAGAACACCGCTTTACACTCCAAATTATATAAATTTGCCTTCTCTGCTCTTAGCTCACTGAGTAGAGCTGTGATGCTGGCAAATTGATTCACAGCAGTCAGTTCCCTTGATCTGTGTGACTAAATAGCCATTTTAGTTTGCCTCACACAATGTTCCAAGTGTTTATATTTAATGAAACACTGCTTTCTGCATTATACTGGTCAGACGTACAACATGGACTGGCTGTTTGTTTGCAGATTACATATCCTTGTATGATGGGTTTAGTCTACAGAAGGATGCATATTCTGTCTTTATTGTATGATCTATAGGGCGGAGTGGTGGCTCTGAGGCTAAGGATCTGCGCTGGTATCCCGAAGGTTGCCGGTTCGAATCCCCGTCAGTGCCAAAAGAGATCCTACTCTGCTGGGCCCTTGAGCAAGGCCCTTAACCTGTAATTGCTCCAGGGGGTGCTGTACAATGGCTGACCCTGCGCTCTGACCCCAAGGGGTATGCGAAAAAAACTAACAAACACTGTTGTAAGTCGCTCTGGATAAGAGCGTCTGCTAAATGATGTAAATGTAAATGTAATGATCTAGAACAAGATTTCGGTGTGCAGTTTTACAGTGCCGAAAAATAGGACTACCCTGATTAACAAGTAGTATTTCTCACAATCTCTCAAACCTTTGACAACATCTTTTAATTTAATTTGAAACTGCTATCAATTTATATCCACGAGAAAGATAGCACATCAGGATAAGTAAGCTGTGTCAATCTTTAGTCAAATTGCAGGTGTGAGCACTGGTGTCAAGCTTCTTCTACTCCAACATCCTCACTCATATTATCGTGGCATGTAGACTTTTGAATTTACCCATGGGATTAATAAAGTTTATCTAATCTAATCGTTGTCCCTACAGCCACTTCGTCTTTTTAATTTCTTGAAAGGAATATCTAGAAATGCATAGGCATGAATTTCCCTGTCTCATCCTCAAGTGAACAAAGAAACTCAAAAACGAATTGTCACAGGAATAAGGAGGGTTCACACAAACACCCTTGGCTGTGTTCTGAGCCTTCATGTTCTCTTTCTCATGCACTCTGCCAGCATTTCCTTGTGGGAACATAAAGATTAATAGCAGCTGTGGTACACCAGTATGCTTTTTATTCACTAAAATCCTCTAAGGATAGCAGTAGCAATGGAAAAGCTTAACAAATGAAGACAAAAATAAAATACAAGCTATTCAGCCTTACTCTGTTCTTGAAAGGGACATCTTACACCCCCTTCCACACCTTGAGGACATTATTCAGAAGGATGCATTTAAGTTAAGAGCTCCAGCATATAAACTTAAGAAAAAAATTGCTTCCAGAAAACTGCTGCAGTGTTTTGCCAGTGATCAGAAATTTAAGATGAAAAGGAACTTTTAATATTTTCCCCAAAAAATAAAAAAAATTGGGAAGCAGGGATTTCAAGTATGCTCACTGAACTGGCATTCAAATTTGAAAGGTGGCCAATTATTTGACAATGGTGGCAAAGAAACAATTATTCCAATCATTATTATTTTTTGGTCTTAAATGTTGTACTTGGGTGCTGTATCCGTCTCTGGGATTTAGAGCAAAGCTGAAAAGCAAGGCCTTGCCTTTAAGAAGGATCCAAGAACATGTGGCCACTGACTGTGGACATTACTGCAAGAAAGGTTTCTCTCCACTTTTTTATAGTCTTGTTTAATTTTTCAGTAGTATTATTGTGAACAGTCTGAGTCATCCAACACACTGCTATATGAAAGATCAGACTTCCCAAAAAGATCCAAATTTAATTAAACGTCATGTTCATTTTTGTTTGTATAGAAGGGGTCAGGACACTGAAAGGGCACATATAAAAAGGAACCTCACTTCCAAAGATCACTGACTATAGGTTTTCTTAGTCAAATCTTTCAGGGTGCGACCACTTTCTTCAATTCAATTAGGATGTTTCACTGCTGTCCACATCATATGTATCAATTTTATTAATTGATAATTTGAAATCTGAAAGGATTTCACATGCCTTTGAAAGAAAATGCTATACTAAAACATGTTATACAGAATATACTTTTTTTTTAAACAACCCATCAGCAATTATTAACAAAATTTCATCTTGATACCTTTTGTCTTTGAGACCAGCAACAGGACCAACCCATGCATTGTTTTTTTAATGGTCAAAGTTTGCAAAGAACATGATGAAAATGTATCTCTCTAAGGGCCTGGATCTTGTCACACCCCTTAGTACATATAGGACATCAACTCAGAAGGTGATAAGAGACACATAAGGGCAAGAACCTCTTTTTCTGGTAATAATTGTTTTGTTTTCAACATGGCATATTTTTAGCAGCTCCTCCTGCATCGTCAAAGCCCAACAGGAATCCCGCCCAAGGTGATTCCTGCTTGAGGGCTGGGTGTGTTTGACTTCTACTCTATTGTGTCTATTGGCTAGGCCAAGTGTGCCACTGCTGCTCCGAGTCACGCAAGCTATTAGAAGATACCTAACTCCACTTCATTTCCTTCCCCTGAAATAAGGAAAGGGAGGCAACAAGGAAGCATGTGCTCTAAACATTCAAGAAAATGAAGCAAACGTACGGGAAATGGCTTCAAAAATACAGCTTGTTAAGATTTTGGTTTATTTTGCAATATTTCAATTTCAGTTTTTTAACTTATTAAAAATAACTTTCAAGCTTATACATAACATCTACACAATTGTTGCACTGAGATTTTTTTAACTGTTCCTCCAAATATATATATATAAAAACAAAAACTAAGCTACTGATGAATAACCAACACAGAAATAATGCTGCACAACAGTGCAAACACTCATTCCATCCAATTCAACAATAAAAAAATTCTTTCTGATTGGCTGTTGTGCAAAAAGAACTCTTGAATCAAATCCCAATAAGAATAACCAAGACACAGCAAGCTTAACTAAATTATGTAAGGGAAATATTTGGTGTGTCAGTAGAAAGCCACATAATCATTGTAGTCGTTCAATAGTAATCAGCCACCCATCCTCTACTCTTTTTGTGTGGCATATAGTCAAACACTTAAAAGACGACAGAAGATGGCTCCACTGAGTTTATACAAAGCATAACTATGAATTATGGCATACATAAGTGTACAGGGACCAACCAAAGTAGTTTTTTAATTTTTTTTTTCACAATTTAGTTTTGTAAATGAAATAGAAGACTGAAAAGCTGGTTGAAGAAACATATTTATGTTTTACACAAACAGACATTCTGCTCTATCATGTTACTATCACTTGCTTTTATTTCGGTGTCATGAGATGTCCATTTTATAACATTCATCAAAGCCAATCATCATCTGAAATTTTGGCTTATATTATATGCATAATCTGTTATAGTGCTAAAGACTAAACACAGACAGTCCACTGACAATTACCATAATGCTCTACCCCATTTCTGTGTTATTATCTGAACAGAAAATCTTTGGTCCCTATACAAATGATTGCTGGGTGTGATCACATAAAATACAGAAGCACCTACTTTGTTGTCCAGTCCATCCGTCTTTTTGCATGAAACCACTCATTTCACTGGGAACTGATCTAATTGAAATTTGGCACATTCACTCTTTAATAATATTTGAAGAAAAATGCTTTGATGACATATATTGAATAAAATGCACTGTACATATTTTGGAAATTTTAAAAACTTCCACTAAAAAACACAGATTAAAATTTCCTAAATTAGGCATGTCAAACTCACTAACATTGGTGGGCTGCTTCGACTACCATAAATGCGTCAGCAGGCCGCACTGTAACAAATACTATTATACAAAGTTACTGTAGCTTTCTTTCCAATACTGAAAACTTTAAAAAATGTAACACTTAAAGTTTAAAGAAAAGCAATTTATTTCCATACAATCTCCATACAACAGCGTACAATTAGAGTCTTGGCCTCTTAGCTACAGTAGGTCCTTATATTATATTCATTATATTATATTCTTTGCTTATATAGGAGTCTTACAGTGTGAGATCTATTTCTTTTGTCCCGACACTTGGCATCTCTTGTTAGTAACCAGTTCGTCAATATCAGGCTTGAAATCTTGTGCAGCTGCAACTTTTATGAGGGATGAAAGGTGCTCGACGGTAAGTCTTGAGCGATGTGGGGTTTTGGTAGCTTTCATTAACGAAAACAATTGCTCATAAAGGTAAGTGCTTCTGAAAATAGACAGTACTCTCGATGCCAACTTACGGATCTGCATATACGAGGGTGGCTGGTAAGCATACAAGTCTGGCACACCAACTTCGTTGTATTTTGTCTTCAGAATAGAATCTGACTGCAGTTCAATCAATTCCATTTGGATATTCTCAGGCGCATTCTCAACGTTGTAAGAGTATGGTGACGTAAACAGCGCAAAGTCCTGTTCGTGTGAACTGAAATTACGAAAACGCTCACTGAATTCATTGCTCAGTAATTCAAGTTGGAAAACAAATCCTCCAAAAATCAAATTTTAATTTACTAAGTTTACTTCAAAGTTTATATTGTAAAATAAGCCGATATGCAAAAAGCCCCCTGACCTACACTAATTTTACAAACTGAAAATCACAAAAATTTGTTAACAACTCACCAACTTCTCGTGTCCACTTCAGATCTTCAGCTGTAGTCTGCACTAACTCTTTGTTACAATACTAGCACAAAATTACATAAAACTAGAGGAAAAAAAAGTGAAAATATGCGAGCTATTACTACTCGTGATGGTCAGTTCTGCCCAGTGGCCAGTTTCAGCAGCCCAGCCAGTAGTGTAGCCTGCCAGGGGCGGCCCTAGGTGGCCCTGGGCAGAGAAAGAATCGGTGGCCCCTACGCCCGCCAATGTCAATATGGTATCTTATGCACGGCGGATGGCCACGTCCGTTGCGGACACTGGATAGCCGCCTCGTGCTCATGACACGCTTCTATACGCGCATGTCCGTAACTTGAAAACCAAGTGGCGGCCCATGATATTCTCATTACGGCAGAACGTTATAATACTACATATAGCTTACTGCTCCAACTCAAACGACATTAGTAAATACAGTGTACTAATTAACAAGAAACACAATGTTTTCCGGCCACATTGCCGTCAGCTGTGTCATTATTTTCTCTTTCTGGTTTATAGTCAATATATATTGGCGTGGCGGCCCTGTGCAGGTGCACAGTTTGCACATGCCTAAGGCCGCCCCTGCTACCAGGCTGGTGCAGTCTAGCACTTCAGTTGCAACGTCGTGGCTCATTAACTTTGGACAAGGCTCGTGGCTATACTAGCAGATGACGTTTCCGGTACCATAATACCATGGGAAAACACGCTTTTGTCAGAAGGCAGAAGTAAGGAAAGTCAATAAGTAACGCCGAAGATGCAGAATGATTCAATCACAAACGATAGTAATCATTTTGTACAAGTTTAGTGCTAACTAGGATCTGTCATGCGGGCCGCACAGATCCCCAATACAAGATATTGAAATGCCAGGAGAACATGTCTGACCCTTGAGGTCTCTCAGAATAAAAATTTCCATGATATATTAATCTCCAGTTATATCACAAAAAACATTCTAACACAGCTGAAGCCATCAATTTGAGCTGGACACAAGTGTAGATTTAACATTTTTAAAATTATCTTTAAGAAATATTAACTACAATTACATGAAGACCTTCCACAACCAACAATTAACAGTAGGACAACAATAAATGCAATTTTGACATCACATGAATTGAATCTGCAGTCTATCTGCTAGTGTGGCTACAACACTCAGTTTGTAACTATATTACACTGTAAAATGATATTAAAATTTGTGAATTTCCCCTTGGGAGTTAATAAAGTATCTATCTAAAAAACTATTATTTTACAGTACATATTCTACTAATTTTTATAATTGCATTCTATTATCACTTATTTTTGAATATGACTCCTTGTTTTAATAATAAGAGGTGGAGTGGTGGCTCAGAGGCTGGGGATCTGCACTGGCAATCGGAATGTTGCTGGTTCGACTTCCTGTAAATGCCAGAAGTGATTCCACTCCATTGGGCCCTTGAGCAAGGCCCTTAACCTGCAACTGCTTCGTCCTGGGTATGATGTTAACCTGCATCCAGCTCTGCAAGCAGGTCCTCCAACTTGCAGGGAAAACACAGGGGTTGGTGCCACGACTGGCATTCCAGACACTGTAAAAAAAACCTCACACTGTTCCACTCCATTCAAATTAGTGTGGTGCTGAGGTGTCACCCATTGCATGGCTGCACTTTGGGTCCTAATTTGAGATGCTGAGGTGGTTCATCGTGTGGTGGGTGCGGCAACACAATGAATCAGTGCATGCTCCCAACCTCCTCTTTAATAATACTCAATTAAAAATAATTGATCTGTCTCTATGATAAAAAGTAAAGAAAAATTAAAAATGCTCCCAACTTTTCAAATATATAAATCAAGTCCTGAACACAAAAGGTATTGTGTGTGTACATTTTCTAACTTACTTTTTTATTGTATGTGTTTTGAAAGTGCAGTTAAGCTTCTTAACAGCAGTACACCTTCTACTGTGATGATCAGCATGAACAAGAATAATGGTACAAATTAGCCACTCATACAAAATATAAATGGCTGTATGCTAGCTAGCCATTCAACTCAATATTCAAGTTAGTGTAATTCATTTTATTCATTATTTCCTTCCTTTCTTTTAATTCCATTATTTAACATAGACATTGTTAATTAACATAAGAAGACAGCTTGCCTTCAAAGTCTTTTTAAAACAACACTGTTATTTTAATAGTCCAATCCAAAAAACCAACGACAAGTTTTTACAGATAATTTACCTTTATTTCTTTTCGTATTCTGAGTGTTCTCCTAGTTTAGCTTCTGCTAGCCACTACCATAAAGAGAATGATGCATGCATCATGGTGTGGCTGTGAAACAGCTACTGAAAGTTTTTGTGTGGTATTGGCCAAAAAAAATATTTAAAAATGTGTAAAGATCTTCACTGTAGTACTAAATGGTCAGGATGCATAAAGCCAAGTAACGAAAAACTCATTCCACACTGGCCAATTTCTTTGTATAGTGGGATCCAATGCTGTAATCCTGTCACAGATTTATACTTACAAAGGCTTTTGAGATCTCTCCAAGCTAAACTATTGTACTTTACATTCATAACTATTTTAACTTGTAAAACTTAACGCCTAAAAATCTCATATGCGTAGGCAAAAAAAATAGATCTTAAAATCTTTCAATTTCAATCTTAAAATCAAATGAAATGGAATGCAACAGCTCCAAAACCTGTCATTTTGCTTTATTAAGTTTTTCCACTAATAGTCAAAATCCATCACTCTATGCCAAGAGTGCTTGTGTTTTAAATCAAAAGTAATTATAAATATCCCAGAACTGCTGGGGAAACTGCAGCAACAACATTTGCATGCTATTTGAGTAGCTACTCTTCCAGGAATAAGCGGCCAAGAAAAATTAACAGGCATAGATTCACAATGAAATACGGGCACTCAACAAATCAGCAGGAGGGCATTTGGAACAGGTCATCTGGAAGTTCAGGAGACTAAAGAGTGGGAGCCACGCTGTGGTTAACTAGTTGTCAATGTCTGAGCAAATTGGAGCAGTTAAAAGGGAACAAAATTCTCAGTTTTTAGCCAGACTAAATAGGTTTTAACAAAAGAAATAAACTTGAAATCCTCCTAATTAGTGTCCTTAGCACACAGGAAAACACGGTGTATACCATATACTGATGTACAAACACACACATATACAGTTTATGCATAAATTACATCCATCCATCCATCCATTACCCAACCCGCTGAATCCGAACACAGGGTCATGGGGGTCTGCTGGAGCCAATCCCAGCCAACACAGGGCACAAGGCAGGAACCAATCCTGGGCAGGGTGTCAGCCCACCGCAGGACACACACAAACACACCCACACACCAAGCACACACTAGGGCCAATTTAGAATTGCCAATCCACCTAACCTGCATGTCTTTGGACTGTGGGAGGAAACCGGAGCGCCTGGAGGAAACCCACGCAGACACGGGGAGAACATGCAAACTCCATGCAGGGGAGGACCTGGGAAGTGAACCCAGGTCCCCAGGTCTCCCAACTGCGAGGCAGCAGCACTACCCACTGCGCCACCGTGCCGCCCCGCATAAATTACAGACAAAGTGTATTTATGTTTTATATACAGTGGCTTCAGAAAGTATTCGGACCAATTCACTTTTGATAAACTTTACTGTGTTTAAGATTTAATTGGATAAATTTGACATTTTGCCAATCAGTCTACACTCAATAACCCATAATGACAAAGTGAAAACATGTTTTTAGTAAGGTTTGCTAATTTATTAAAACTCAAAAACTGAAATCTTTCATTCATATAAGTATTCAGACCCTTAATTCAGTACTTTGTAATAGCTCCTTTGACAGCAATTCCAGCTTTGATTCTTCTTGGTAAGTCTCAACAAGCTTTCTATACCTGGACTTGGACACTTTATCCCATTCTTCCTGGCAGATCCTCTCAAGCTCTCTTAGGCTGAATGGAAAACATTTGTAAACTGTCATCTTCACGTCTCTGCACATATGTTCTATATAGGCCACTCAAGGACAATCGTCGACTTGTACAGAAGCTACACCAGAGTTGTCTTGATTGGATGCTGAAAAATAAACCATCAACCCAGCCTGAGGTTGTATGAACTCTACAGCAGGTTTTCTTCAAGGACCTCCCTGTATTTGGCTGTATTCATCCGTCCCTCATTTCTGCTCACGTTCCCTGTTCCTGCTACTGAGAAGCACCATAATATTATGATGCTGCCATCACCATGCTTCACTGAAGGTAGGGTTTAAGGCATGTGATGACCACTACCTGGCTTTCACCAGATATAGTTCTGCCCAAAGATATTATGGGTCATTGAGTCTAGCCAAATGGGCAAAATTAGCAACATTATCCATTTAAAATTAAAACTGCAACAAAATAAACTGTGCAGAAAATGAAGAAACCTCCTACTGGTCATGACATATGATGCCATCAAGCTGCTGCTGTAAAACATAGCAGCACACACAGAAGTGTCTACACTTTGATTAATCCTCAAAGGGAAGAGTGAAAGAAGCTCATAGGTTCATCAAAATTCAAATTCTATAGTAGAGTCTTACTCTGTATCTTGGACTTTGTTCGGTTTTCATGGTCTGATTTTCTTCCTTCACTCCAGCTTGATTTTTGAAGGCAGTTTTGAAAATCCCACTTTGAAAAACTAATTTCCTGGCTATAAATACTTGTTTTCTTCCAAAGATCGGTTTGAAAATTTCATATTTACAAATGTAATTTTAACAATGAGATTCCTTCTGAGAGGAAGTTACCTCATCCTCCTATGTATGCTTGAATTTTTTCAAGATGTTCATTTTCCTTCACCAATCTGAAGACACGCAATTAAACTTAATTAGAAAATTTAAATTTTTTCAAAATAAATGAGTAAGTCTGCATGCGTAAGTCTACCATGCAATGGACTGCATGGGAATAATTCTAATTACAAAGTACATTAAGTTTTTAAAGGCCACAAAGAAATTTAAAACAGGCATGCTAATCTGCACACAACAGACTTGATGTTTTGAAATACCCACTGCATTTTAAAGGACAGTGTGTTTCATTGTTGCTCTTTGCTTTTCCTGTACCACCACAATGTATTAACCTCCACCCACAATTGGGAGTTGCTGTCTGCTATGTCTGCTCCTATAGAAACCAATGTGGTTTTGTCCATAGGTGCTTGTTTTGACTGGGTATCATCTTCTGTAGATTCAAATGCATTGGTGACCTTCACCACTTGCAACCAAAGGACTGCAACTCTATCATGCCATCAGACCCAATTACTACACGCACTTCAAAGTGTTAGTGCTCATCTGCACCATACAATTCTCTCCTTTTATACAACATCAATCTCAGGGTTACCAAACAGCTGAGAAGCCAACAACATACAATCTAACCAGTGCCAAACTAAATCAGGTAATTAATAGATTTTTTTTCCCCAACAACAATCTAAACTTGCATGACAACCCTGAAAAGTCTAGAGTATATATTCTACATGGCATTCTACTGTTTATTCAATTCTGGTTCCGATTTATTTTTAATTACTGCTCTTACAATATTTGTATGCAAAATATACGAAAAGGAAGGCCTTCCCTGATCTGTCATTTACTCCATAACCAATTTTTTTCATTGCTGAAGCAAGCCTCTTTTTACCATTTTTCTAGATAACCAGATGCATTTTGCATAAGAACTGCATTTACAGATATTCTTATCCTTATCGTAGCTTAAGGGATTCACTTTGAGATGCCACATGTCATGATGCTAAACAACCACTGAGCTTTCTACTGACATGTATATTCATGTTTCACTCAAATTTACTGCCATAAAAGGAGATGTACAGAAAAAAAACCTTTACAGGATGTCCACTTACTATGTGGGTGATTGGTGCTGTTTAACTCATAACCAAAATATTCCACCTCTTGAACCCATTCTAAGAATAAAACGTGATTATACTGGTATTTTATAAGGCTCACATGTCTGCTGCAAAGTGTAATCCAGGGTGCTTGGAAGTGGAGCCTATTTCAGCAGATTTCAGAGATTTGGGGCATGTTCTACAACAATGACAAGACCGCTATCAGATAAGTGGTATGCCTGCTGCCAAAGTGGTGCCAGGATAACAATTTCACCATTAATGTCTGCAAAACCAAAGTGATAGTTTCATAGACTTTAAGAAGCAAAATCCAGGCCACATGGCTACCTAAATGGGATGAGATGCTGAACAGCTGTAAAGTTCTTGAAGTGACCATCACTGATGAATTGAATGGGAGACAACACATTTTGGCTATTGTCAAGAAAACCTACCAACACCTTTACTTCCTTAGATATCTGAGTAAAGTGCAGATGACTCCATTTCTTTTCCTTAACATCTACAGGTGTACAGTCAATTCCGTCCTCACTGGCTTTATCACATTCTGGTATGGCACCTGCTTGGCGTAAGATCGTAGAGCACTAAAGAGGCAAAGGTGGCACGGAATTTTACTGACACTTAACTACAGTCTGTTCAGGACATACAACAATGCTCACTGCCCTATAAAAACGAATGGAATTATTTAAAGACCTCAGCCATTCTGCACAGTCGCTTTTCTCACTCCTTCCTTCTAGCAATAGACACAGTGCAACTGGCACTCACACAGCAGATTTAGGAACAGTTTCTGTCCACAGGGCATAAAACTACTGAATTATTATTAGCATACTGTATCTCCTCAGAACAGTGACAATAAATAATATCAACAAAACACACACAAAGTTACACACATGCGAAAAGACAATTTCCCCTTGAGGATTAACCTCCCTAGCGTTAGACCAGAGTGTCACTCGGTCTGTGAAAACGGTGTTAAAAGCAGTTCCAAGTGTCACTTAGACAACGCATTAAACCCATTTTTCCAAATTACTCAGGCTGTAAAAGTGCTAACAGCATTTGCCCCGAAAGTTACTCGGACAACAGTGAGGACAAATCTTCTCCTAGTCTCCTAATGACGCCTTGTAAATATTTTTCAGTAGCTCAGGTGTTGCATGCTCTTGACAGTGAAACGAGCTGTTATGTTGAGGATCTTCTCATCAGCAGTGATGGCAAAGTGAATCTGTTTTCAGACAGTGAAACTGAAGCAGACAGTGAAAAAAAGTGATTCTAATGAATCTGAAAGTGACGCTCGCGTTTGGGTTTCTGTTGACACTGCTTCAGATAAACCAGCACCTCCTCATTTTGATGTTGTGGGGCAGCCAGAAATAAGTGAATGTTGAGATCCACTTACTTACCTGAAGTTATTTCTTCATGATGATGTGATTGAAAGAATTGTTGTTGAAACAAACCGTTATGCTGAACAGTGTCGGGTAAATGACCGCACACCTAAGCAGTTTTCTCATTCAAAGATATACCACACAAAAGACATATTTTGACAGTACAGTAATCCCTCGCTATATCGCGCTTCGCCTTTCGCGGCTTCACTCCATCGCGGATTTTATATGTAAGCATATTTAAATATATATCGCAGATTTTTCGCTGCTTCGCGGGTTTCTGCGGACAATGGGTCTTTTAATTTCTGGTACATGCTTCCTCAGTTGGTTTGCCCAGTTGATTTCATACAAGGGACGCTATTGGCAGATGGCTGAGAAGCTACCCAACTTACTTTCTCTCTCTCTCTCTTGCGCTGACGTAGGGGGGTGTGAGCAGGGGGGCTGTTCGCACACCTAGACAATACGGACGCTCGTCTAAAAATGCTGAAAGATTATCTTCACGTTGCTATTCACGTTGCAGCTGCTTCCTGAAACGACATGCTGAACGGTGCTTCGCATACTTAAAAGCACGAAGGGCACGTATTGATTTTTTTATCTGTCCCTCTCTATCTCTCTCTCTCTATCTCTCTGCTTCTGACGGAGGGGGGTGTGAGCTGCCGCCTTCAACAGCTTTGTGCCATGGTGCTTCGCATACTTAAAAGCCAAACAACACTATTGATTTGTTTGCTCCTTTGAAGAGGAAGATATGTTTGCATTCTTTTAATTGTGAGACTGAACTGTCATCTCTGTCTTGTCATGGAGCACAGTTTAAACTTTTGAAAAAGAGACAAAATGTTTGTTTGCAGTGTTTGAATAACGTTCCTGTCTCTCCACAACCTCCTGTGTTTCTGCGCAAATCTGTGACCCAAGCATGACAATACAAAAATAACCATATAAACATATGGTTTCTATTTCGCGGATTTTCTTATTTCGCGGGTGGCTGTGGAACGCAACCCCCGCGATGGAGGAGGGATTACTGTATATATGGTATTAGCATCATTATTATTCATTATTATTTGTATTATTATTATACAGTACTTTTAACACTTCTGACTTTGAACTTTTAGTGTTTTGCATGTTTTACAATAAAAAGACAAGATTTAATAAAAATGTAATTTTTCAAGCCAAAAATTGTAATGCTTTTTATGTGTTCTTTGGAGGTTAAAACAGTGCACCAAATACCAAAAAAAAAAGTGCAAAAGAATGCAAGACAATTTATGCACACACACACATTTATATATGGCAACCATTATTTATATGGAAGAACGGGGGAGATGGCTTATGAAGGGCACTATCTCCCCCAAGCTGCTATTTGCCAGCCCCTCTGGGGTGCAACGGTGCCTTGAATTCCCACAGGGCTATATGGGAATTGGTATTTGCCAGCTTAGCCCGGTTGGGTCACAGAGGTGCCACCAGGGGGTGCTGCAGGAACTGCAGAGCCCTACTTTGGGTTTCCACCACATCTGTGAACCATTCCAGACTTTCCTAACAAGCCACCTGGAATACTCCCGGGTGCAGCTTAAAAGGAGCCAGCAACCACTATTCCGAGAGTCTGAGTGTGAAGGAGATGGACAAAGTTTGCCAAAGGAGGAGTGAAGCAGAAGGGACAGAGAAACAGAGAAAAGGAAGAAGAAAAAGAAAGTATTTTGTTTATTGTGCTTTTGGGTGCTTATTGTAGTGTGCTGCTGTGGAGACCAAAAGAAAAGCACTTCCCCACGAAATAAACAGGTTCTGTGTAAAGAAACATGTGCTTAGTGTCTGCTTGTGTCGGGTTTGGCCCCCTGAAGGCCATTCTCTGTATTTTATATATATATATATATATATATATATATATATATACACATATATACATACAGTGGAACCTTGGGTCACGAACGTCTCAGACCACGTACAAATCGGGTTATGACCAAAAAGTTTACCAAACTTTTGCATCTGTTCACGACCACCCACTCGGTGATTTCCGCATGTGTTCATTCCCTGTGCAGCGAGCGAGAGTGCGAGAGACAGCGCGCGAGAGAGACGGCTGGCCGCATAAGGCCAAGAAGGCAGTTAAAGAATGCACTGGGCTTGTTGTTAAAGAGACTGCTTTTAGCATTGTTTTAACCTTGCTATATTTAATGAAGACTTTTTTCTATTGTGTTTTAACCTCCACTTCACTTCTGTTTTTATGGGATCATTTTATTTAATGAAGGATTCTGAAAGCACTGCACTTTATTTAATTTGGACTTTGTTTTTGATTGTTGTTTTGTTGATTTTAATAAAAGGACTTGGAACTTTTTGCACCATCTGATTTCTCCATTGTAGTGCCACACTGTCGTGCTCATCGGTAACATTACCGATGATGACGGGTTTAAGGGCTCCCGGAAGCGAGATGGGAGCATGTAGCGAACCCTCATCATCACAGACTTTACCTCAAAACTGTAATCTCCTCTCCACCCAGTTCCTCCCTCACTTCCTTCATGCTAGAACTCAACTCATGCAAGGTTAGTTTATGGTTTGTTTTTGTATTACGGATTTTTCAAAAATTAATTTTTCGGTTTGTACCGTGCATTGTTGCAATGTTACTTTTCTTTGTTGTTTATTAAATTACGGATTTTTCAAATGTTCATTTTTTCCCTCAACTTAAAACTTACTAAAAAAAAGTGTTTACAGCAAGCGTCGTAAGGCTATAGCGTGAATTCTTGCAATGTTACTTTTCTCTGTTCAAGGTTTACTCAGTGTTATTCAATGTTTTAACATTTAGTTTACTATTATGCTGAGCGTTCTATGGTATAATTAGCTATTTTTGTGCTTAAAAATGTTTAAAAAATATATTTACATACAGTTCGTACGGTCTGGAATGGTTTAATTGTATTTAAATACAATCCTATGGGGGAAATTACTTCGGGTAACGACCAGAGTTTTGGAACGAATTACAGTCGTGACCCGAGGTTCCACTGTACTAGGGGGCTTCGCTTGCCCACCCCCGGGTTTGGTTTACCAGATATACAATTTAAAGAGACTGCTATTTTCATGCAAAATGTTACATATGCATTATTTTCACTTATACTTTAAAACTTTTGTAAAAACAATACCTGTCCTTTATTTCCGGTCCTGGGCGTGGTTAAATCTTTCTCACAGGACGTATAACGCTGCTCATGTTGTGAAGGGGGGGTGGCTGAACACACGCTAAGGAGATGCCATCGGATCATCTGCTGTCTTTCTGTTGCTGCTGCTAGTGAGCTGCGTGTTCTTTTTGTCGCGCTGCACGTCGATCATTTAAAAGCCTGTAGAGCAGCTGTCCTTTTGCCACTTTGTGTCTCTGTCACTCGCGTTGTGAAGGGGGGGGGGGCTGAACGCACGCTAAGGAGTCATCTGCTGGCTTGTTGCTGTTCACACAGCATTTGCGGTTACAGAGCAAGCTGAATGCGGGTGCATAAAGTGTGTGAAATAGAAAGCGATTTATGTGCCGCCTATCTTTGTGCTTGTTGTATATATCAAGATGTAATTGAAACGGCTGAAATCAGAAATGTGCTGGTCAACAAAACGTTTACCATATGGACAGAAAAATCACGAGCGAGTAACGTTTCAGTTTATTTCTCAGGTGACTGCTTTTTGTTGACAGCAATTTACCTGCCACTTCACACAGGACAAATCGTTTTTACTTTCTCATATATGAATTATTGAGAAAGTATAGTAATCATGAAAAAATTCAACCTCAATATTTTGATGAATCTTGACGTTATCGACCTACCAAAGTCCAAAAATACCGATTTTGGAACTGTGTGTGTGCATGTGTGTGTGTGTCTCTGTGTATGTAAACATGATAACTCAAAAACACAACTAGATAGATGGATGAAATTCGGCATGTGGGTTTTACACCACAATTGTAGGTCTGTATTAACTTTTGGGCCAAATCCATCACCCGGAAGTGGTACTTTACCTGAACACATACTCAAATTTTTATTTATTTTTTTTTTTATTCATGCAGCTGCAGAGTCCGATTTATTCAACTTTACTTTTATAATAATTGTTCAATACATTATTAACTTGATTTGATTTTGACGGTTCCTTAATGTACATAATATAAAAATATAATCATTGTCTTACGGTTTACTCCTCAAATATCTATCCCCATATGTGAGTATACAAAAAAGTCTAGGGGAGACCATTCCTGGTTTTTGAAAATAAAACGGCACTGATCGAGAGACTGACTAGGTCATCATACAAGACCTGCATATTGTTGCTGACTAATCTCTTTGCTTTAAAAACACCGTTTAACAATGAAGCGATACAAACAAATGTAGGTAGGTGAAGAGTCTCTGCAAAGTGATGAAAAACTAAACATACTAATGGGTTTTTGTATTTATTCTATTTATATTTAAATGTATTTTATATTCTATTTATTCTCTGAACACGTACAAATCGGTTTATGACCAAAAAGTTTGCCAAACTTTTGCATCTGTTCACGACCACACACTCGGTATACGAACAAGCCAGTTTCCCTTTCGGTTTGTACGTGTTCAGTCTCTCCCTGTGCATTTCCTGTGCAGCGAGCAAGAGAGAGAGCGACAGAGCGTGATACACACACACAGGCAGCACGAGACAGAGACACACAGGCGCGCTAGAGAGACACACACACACACACACACAGGCAGCGCGACAGAGAGACGCGCACACACACACACACACAGGTAGCGCGAGAGATAGACACACACACACAGGCAGTGCGAGTGAGAGAGACATATACACACACAGGCAGCGCGCGAGAGAGAGAGACACACACACACAGGCAGCGCAAGCGAGAGAGAGACACACATAGGCGTGCTAGAGAGACAGACACACATAGGCGCGCTAGAGAGACAGACACACACACACAGGCAGCGCGAGAGAGAGATGCACACACAGGCAGCGCGAGAGAGAGACGCACACACAGGCAGCGCGAGTGAGAGAGACGCACACACAGGCAGCGCGAGTGAGAGAGACGCACACACAGGCAGCGCGAGTGAGAGAGACATGCACACACAGGCAGCGCGAGTGAGAGAGACATACATACACAGGCAGCGCGGAGAGAGAGAGAGAGAGAGAGAGAGAGAGAGAGAGAGAGAGACATACATACATACACAGGCAGCGCGGAGAGAGAGAGAGACACACACACAGGCAGCGCAGAGAGAGAGAGAGAGACACACATGCACACAGGCAGCGAGAGAGAGAGAGAGAGCTGGACGTATAAGGTAGAGAAGGCAGTTAAAATATGCACTGGGCTTGATTTTGTTTTCACTTCTGTTTACAGCGATCGGTTCGTAGCACGCATTGTTGCAATGTTACTTTTCTTGGTGGTTTATTAAATTATGGATTTTTTCAAATGTTCATTTTTTTCCCTGTGCTTAAAACTCATTTTTAGCCAACAGGTTGGTAGCACTATAGCGCAAACTATTGCAGTGTTAGTTTTCTCTGTTGTTCAAAGTTTTCTCAGTGTTTTTCAATGTTTTTACATTTAGTTCACTATTACGCTGTGCATTCTATGGTTTAAATAACTATATTTGTGCTTAAAAACTTAAAAAAAATATATATTTACATACAGTTCGTATGGTCTGGAACGGATTAATTGTATTTACATAAAATACTATGGGGGAAATTACTTCGGTTCACAACCAAATTGGGTTACGACCAGAGTTTTGGAACGAATTATGGTCGTGAACCGAGGTTCCACTGTATTGTGAAAGTAATCCATTATCAGAATTATATTTTAAAATATTTGTCTCCTTTTATCAATGTTTTTCTCTCTCTCATATTATTATCATATTGTTTTTGTTCTTAACATCAGCCTTATCATACATATTGCATACCAGGGAGTTTTCCTGCCTTACATCCAAACCTGCTGTGGTAGGCTCCAGGTTTTCTGCAATCCTGCTCTGGACAAACAGGTTTAGATAATGTATATATTGTTCTTAATCTCAGCTGCTGTCTCTGTCATTTTATGCCTGTCCATACAGTAATCCCTCCTCCATCGCAGGGGTTGCATTCCAGAGCCACCCGCGAAATAAGAAAATCCGCAAAGTAGAAACCATATGTTTATATGGTTATTTTTATATTGTCATGCTTGGCTTACAGATTTGCGCAGAAGCACAGGAGGTTGTAGAGAGACAGGAACGTTATTCAAACACTGCAAACAAACATTTGTCTCTTTTTCAAAAGTTTAAACTGTGCTCCATGACAAGACAGAGATGACAGTTCCATCTCACAATTAAAAGAATGCAAACATATCTTCCTCTTCAAAGGAGTGCGCATCAGGAGCAGAGACTGTCATAAAGACAGAGGAAAGCAAACAAATCAATAGGGCTGTTTGGCTTTTAAGTATGCGAAGCACCGGCACAAAGCTGTTGAAGGCGGCAGCTCACACCCCCTCCGTCAAGAGCACAGAAAGAGAGAGAGAGACAGAGAAAAACAAGCAAGCAAAAATCAATACGTGTCCTTCGAGCTTTTAAGTATGCGAAGCACCGTGTAGCATGTCGCTTCAGGAAGCAGCTGCACAGAAGGTAGCAACGTGAAGATAATCTTTCAGCATTTTTAGACGAGTGTCCTTATCATCTAGGTGTGCGAACAGCCCCCCTGCTCAATCCCCCTACTTCAGGATCAGAGAAAGTCAGCGCAAGAGTGAGAGAAAAGTAAGTTGGGTAGCTTCTCAGCCATCTGCCAATAGCGTCCCTTGTATGAAATCAACTGGGCAAACCAACTGAGGAAGCATGTACCAGAAATTAAAAGACCCATTGTCCGCAGAAATCTGCGAACCAGCAAAAAATATGCTTACATATAAAATCCGCGATGGAGTGAAGCCGCGAAAGGCGAAGCGCGATATAGCGAGGGATTACTGTACTCCTATTACCTGCTCTTGCTCTGCTCATTATGGGTTTACTGTTCTTTATGTTGGGCTATTCAAGTCTCACTGCCCCTAACCTTGACACTACATGCTTGTTTTTCTTTGTTTTCCTCAATACAGCTAGGTGAGGTCTGCACACTGATTCAAGTCTAAGAGCCCTGTTCTTCCTAAGCCCCGTGATTTTCACAAGACAATATTTTAAAAATTATAAAATTGTGTAAAATTGTTCATATTCAGTATCAAGTTTTGATTATGCTTGTTTTTATCAGACAAAAAGAAATCAGTGTGTAAGCTTCCACTAACATTAAACTCGTATCCAAATCTGTTAAGTGTACAGTTCTGTCTGATTGTGACACAAAACTAAACTCTGTAGGAGCTCCATGCCACAATTACTAAAACTAAAACTGAAACTAATAGATATAAAAATAAAATGAAAATGCCTTTGTGAAATAAAAACTAAACTGAAACTAAAAATCCACGATGAAGGAAAACTAAAACTATACTGAATTTCCAAGTAAGGTCAGAAAAAATATAGAAATAAAAACTAATATAAAAAGGCAAAACTATAATAACCTTGGAATAAACCATGTGTTTCACGTACTCACAACTGTATACCTACTTTTGTCCACCCTGGCACACAGATGTACTGAATATAGTGGTGTATGTGTATATGTAAATTTGTATTGTATGTAAACAATACTCCTTCATTTTAAGCTGTAAAAGCCATGTACAACATAAGTAATGTCCTGGCTGAATCTTTAAAGCAAATTAATGGCACCTTGATAAAAAAAAAAAAAAAAAAAAAAAAATGGGGGCATGCTCTTAATGAGACAACGGATGGTGTCCTGGGGGATCTCCCCCCAGATCTGGACCAGGGCATCACTGAGCTCATGGACAGTCTGAGGTGCAATCTGGCAGCGTCAGATGGACTGAAAAATAATGTCAATCAGGTGAGCGTGGGGGCCAGTCAATGGTATCAATTCCTTCATACTCCAAGAACTACCTGCATACTCTCGCCACATGAGGCCAGGCATTGTCGTGCACCAGGAGGAACCCAGGACCCACTGCACCAGCATAGGGGTCTGACAGTGGGTCCAAGGATTTCATCCCGATACCTAATGTCAGTCAAGGTGCCGTTGTCTAGCCTGTGGGGAGGTCTGTGTGTCCCTCCATGGATAGGTCTCCCCAGACCCACCACCAAACCGGTCATGCTGAATGATGTTACAGGCAGCATAACATTCTCCACGGCTTCTCCAGACCCTTTCACGTCTGTCACATGTGCTCAGGGTGAACCTGCTCTCATCTGTGAAAAGCACAGGGCGCCAGTGGTGGACCTGCCAATTCTAATATTCTATGGAAAATGCCAATCGAGCTCCACGGTGATGGCCATTGAGCACATGGCCCACTAGAGGACGTCGGGCCCTCAGGCCACCTTCATGAAGTCTGTTTCTGATTGTTTGGTCAGAGACATTCATATCAGTGGCCTGCTGAAGGTCATTTTGAAGGGCTCTGGCAGTGCTCATCCTGTTCCTCCTTGCCCAAAGGAGCAGATATCAGTCCTGCTGATGGGTTAAGAACCTTCTACGGTCCTGTCCAGCTCTCCTACAGTAACTGCCAGTCTCCTGGAATCTCCTCCATGCCCTCGAGATTGTGCTGGGACACACAGCAAAACTTCTGGCAATGGCACGTATTAATGTGCCCTCCTGGAGAAATTGGCCTACCTGTGCAACCTCTGTAGGGTCCAGGTATCGCCTCATGCTACCAGTAGTGACACTGACCGTAGCGAAATGCAAAACTAATGAAAAAACAGTCAGAAAAGATGAGAAGGGAAAAATGTCAGTGGCCTCCACCTGTTAAACCATTCCTGTTTTGGGGAATGTCTCATTGTTGCCCATCTAGTGCACCTGTTGTTAATTTCATTAACACCAAAGCAGCTAAAACTGATTAACAGCCCCCTCTGCTACTTAAATGACCAGGGGCCTCATGTATAAACGGTGCGTACGCACAGAAATGTTGCGTACGAACCTTTCCACGCTCAAATCCCGATGTATAAAACCTAAACTTGGTGTAAAGCCATGCACATTTCCACGGTAACTCATACCTTGGCGTACGCAATTTCTCCACTCGGTTTTGCAGACTGGCGGCACCCAGCGTCCAAACAGTGCTACTGTTCCTGTGTGGTTACCCTTTCTTAGATCCACATCCACGGCGGCGGCTTTATCAAATACACTGAAATTAACTGCATATCGTTCATAAATTTAATGCATCTGATTGTAATTAACCTGTAACAATATAATGGTCCACAGAATGGTCAAACTACTGTTCCTGTGTGCTCATCCTTTCTTTCTTAGCTCCACATTCCTGATGCGGCTTTATAAATACACTGAAATTAACTGCATATTGTTTATTAGTGTAATGCATCTGATTGTAATTAACCTGTAGCAATATAATGGGCCAGGGAATAGCCATAGTATTCCAAATACCATAACTGCTTTAGCGTTGTTACGCTCACTGCATCTTGTTCTTCTTTTTGCTGTTCCCGTTAAGGGTTGCCACTGCGGACCATCTTTTTCCATATTACTCTCACTGCACCACTCGGAGTATTTATATCACTGTATCTGAGTGTGAATCACAGCAGCAGATGATCGGAAAGAGAATTATCGGTATACAGTTTCAAGTACACACTACCTCAACCACGGTAAAAAGCGTCAAAGCCTTTCCTGTACGGACCTCGCGTTTCAGAAACAGTTTCATCCCAAGAACTATAAACGCACTCAATCAGTCCATCAAGTGCTCCTTGTAGAACTGTTTGTACTTATAAGTACAATCACCTCACTGTAAACTTACACTACAGTTATAATATTGCACAACCTGCACTACTTTATAAAGCGCGTATGATGACAATATCATTTTTAAGATGAAATGCAGCAAAATATGTTGCTTATAGTATACAGATAAAACTTTAACTTCATTTAAATAATCTGTATTGTTAATAATTAAACATGTGAGGACACGGTGCCGCAGCGTATAGCTAGTTCAAGGATAGCTCCTGCCTTGCGCTGTATTCTTGCTGGTGCTGACGCGACACTGGAAGGATAGACAAATAGAATAATTAAACATGTACTACAAAGATATTTCAATGTTCCTTAAAAGTTTTGAAGAATCGGCGTTCTAAGCTTACAAATGGCTTAACGTCTATTACAGAGCTGATTGTGTGGCGATTGGAGAAAGAAAAGTATGGACAGGAATTAGAGGTTAGTACGTTTGAAAGAGACAGTACTTCTGTAATAAATTATTTCATCGAAGGTCGCATATGGTGCAGCAAGCCTCTTGCGTGAGATATGAACAATCACTGCGAAACCGTGTTCCCATGTTTAATAACATGCTTTCATTCCTATCATCATGAAAATGATATCACGTATACATCTCATATTTTAATTATTCAGGGAGCTGTAATATCTCGAATGTAATGCATTCTGTGTCCTGTCAGAGAAAGAGAAAGAACGGAAGCATGTAGTGATTCACACACATAGAGCACATAGAAGATCAAACACAGAACAAAGCATTTAACGTGCTACTTGAGAAACTAGTAAAATAAAGGATTTTAAGATGAAGTTTATATTGTTCTACTTTAATGGCAAAATAAACTACGTGATTAAAGTGGAAATTTCGAGATTAAAGTTGACATTTCGTGCTTTTTTCCCCACTGTGTACCTATGTTTTTTGTTTGTACCCTAATACGCTTTCATATGACACTCAGCCGGTGGGCTACGACTTGCCTTTTCACGGCGACTTTGATATGTGATTTCTTTTTTATTTCGGGCACTGTGCGACTTTGTGAATTTGATCTTTCGAGTTTTTCCGACACTCTGTCACTCGATCAACTTTCTTTTGTTGATTATACCACTGTTTAAACCAACAAATAGTACGTTTTTCCTTTGCCTCCACTTGGTATTCGCTGAAATTCTTATATTTTCCCCTGTGCTTTTCCCATTGTCTTTTCACAGAAGGCTATTTATATTGATTTGCATATTCAAAGAGGCGTAATTCTGGGAGGAGTTGGGGCGGGACAGAAGGCGCGTGCACATGCGTTACTTTTCACGCTGATCGGGATTTATGTAGTGGAAGAACATGAAAGTATGCGTGCGCACAGATTCCTGCATCTGGATTTTTCTGTGCGTACGCACAATCCCGCTTTTGTGCTTACGCCATGTTATAGTGTGAGTTCTACGCATGGCGTTATACATGAGGCCCCAGATCATTAACACAGAAGTTTCATTGACTTGATGCTATACTCTGATTAAAAAAAGTGTTCCTTTAACAAAACCTTTTTAAGGTGATGAAAGCATTTAGATACAAGGCAATGCTTTAGTAACCAGTCTTCCAACGTGATCTAAATTTAGTCAAATGGACAGAATAATAAAAAAAGACTAAACTAAATAAAACTAAGCAAAAATGCCTTATCCAATTACAAAGTAAATTAAGTGTTTAAAAAAGCTAAATCATGAATCATGATTTTAAAAAGGCATTATGGTGGTGCTGGGTGCTGACAGAGAAAAACAAAAATGCATTTCAACAGGGGAAAGGAAATCATAAAACTGTGAAAGTGGCAACAAATCATGTAGTCTCTTGACCCATAATAAAAACACATCAAGGGAAATAGAGGATTCTTTTATGTAACAAATTAAGGCTGCAAAAGCATGACAATTTTTGTAATTGCTCATCTGGTATATCTATGCATTGGAAAATTGCTTCTTAAGGCAAACATTAATCAGCCGTTTTTAACCCATGTAACGTATTGTGACATAGAAGATAACGCCTGCACAGACTACAACATGAAGAGCAATTGACACTTCAGTAATCACATTTTAATTGGGTTAAATACTCACAAACAGCAAAAATAAATGGAAAAAGGCAAGTTGGATTTCAGAGTGTGGTAAGGATTATTCTATTAATGCAGCACATGGTATGTGTAGCAAAGCAAGGAGTTTTACTTTATCACAGAGTTGTGTCAAATCTGTTTTCGTGTCTTCAAATTGAGGACATATTTAATTCAAAATAATAAAATATTACAGTTCAATAAAGGGGCCTGAGTTGCCTCGAAAGCTTGCATATTGTAATCTTTTTAGTTAGCCAATAAAAGGTGTCATTTTGCTTGGCTTTTCTCTACAGTTCAATAAAGAATTTCAAATGCATTCAAAGTTTGAACAGGAATCCAGGGACACAAGCGCAGCATGTTTTTAGTGCTCTCTAACCAGAGGCTGATTTCTACCTTTTTAAGAGTCTGATTCCAATTTCATTAACCATGTTCAATACACCTCAGATGGATTTAAGATGGCCCTGTGGTTTGCACTAGAAGTCCAAAAATTAAAATCAATACGAGGTCTATTCCGTCTTTTGATGTACCTGCTAACATCTATCTCGTCTAGGTACAGGATAATTCAAAATGGTTTGCTTGCAGATTAGATTAACTGGTGAATGTATGTGTGAGTTTAGATGTTCACATTGTGTGTGTTTGTGTGTGTGTGTGTGTGAGAGAGAGTGCATTCAACATCCTGGCATCCCAGCCAGGGTTGTTTCTTGTCTTGCATCCAATACTTTCAGTGTGAGCCCTAGCCCCTTGTGACCCTGTAATTCAAAAAATGCATTTAGAAAAAAGAACGAGTGGATGGAAAATATTTAATAAACATTACACAAAACATTATGACACTATGTATAATTTAGCATGTGTATTTTTAATACACAGAGAATATATTTTATAAGACATTCCGTAGTTTCTAAGGAAACCAATCTGTAGTTCCGCCATAGGCAAAAACCATAATGTGTGTTCTGCAGATGCTGCCCTTTGTCTACAAATCTATTTGTGTTTTGGGAATTGCAGACTGGAATTTTTTAAAACTGCATTTATTAAAAGAAAAAAAAAGGTTGGTATCATTTTAATCAGTAAGAGAGTGAAGCAAAGATTTGACTTCACAGCACAAACTGAGACGGAAAACTTTCAGCTGCCTACCCTGGAACCAAAACTGTATTATTTGGGAAGTTGACACCACCGTCACCATTCAGTGGTCTTTAGCACAGTGATGGCCACCTGAGCTGAAGAGGTAGTGCCTAAATATGACCAGTTTATAACAGAAATGACCCTCCAGCTCTTTAACAACACATTGTGTGCCTCGCTATGAAATTACGAGAGATTAACATAAAGGAGAATAGCATTTAGCAAAGCGTAGTTATGAAAAAGAAGGGCTCGAAGAAGAGGTAAGTTTTCAGAAACTGATGAAGCCCCACAGACAGACAATTTGAAGATGTTACTTTAAAAGTTTGTGGAGAGTCAAAGACAGAGGAAGAGATTATGCAACAGATGTTGTTGTGTGTCAAAAGTGTAACAGCTGCAATCTGTATGAGCGGGACGCTCTTAAAATCCAGACTAAAGGCATTTAATGCTTAAATCCTCCTCTACTTGGTATGAAGAGAATGGGAGTGCTTTGTTAGATACAAAGTGAAAGGGATAGGTTCTTGGGAATTTCAACTGAAAAAAGCAGGTGAGCACTTTCTGGCTTCATTCTTTCCAAACTACACAAAAAATGAATTGGCTAGGCTATTCACTAGAACACATATAGAGTATGATGAATAAGAATGATGAATATATAGCACACAAGGTACAACAAAGTAAAGAAAATACAAGGGATGACCAACAGAAGCCTTTACCCCTCTATGACCAAGGGGGCAGCTCCCCCATTTTCTGACAGCACATCCAAGAACTCGCTCTCATCTCTCAGGTCCTTCTCCCCTGCTGGACTCACTGGTACTGTATATATACTGTTTTCGATGCCAGTGGTAATTTTTCTTATAATGTGCATTTTCATTTGACGTTTTATGAGAACACAAATTTAATGTTGATTTGCTGAATTGAATCCTAAATTGGCTATCGATCACGCCAAAATGCAATTTGATGGTCACACACAATTTCTGTCCAAACAGACTTAGTTTGAAATTAGGGAAGAAAACAGCACTTTGCTACTGTGTACCATTAGGTAACAAATTAATCTGAATTTTCCTGATGGAAACAATTCCCTTGCAAGGGTAATAACTAGGCTGAGGGGCGAAGCAACAAGGTGATCTTTCATTAGGGCAACATTTTCATGTTACAGTATTATTTTAACAAAATAATACCTAAAAACAGTTGATTATTAAACTTAAGAATTACAATATACGCATGGTTCCTTATTTATGTACTACTAACTGAGGAATGGTTTAATTTTAAAAGTTTAAAATTGTGAATAAAGACAGACCTCATAGCTTTCAACACACCACAAACCTCCAAGAATTAAATCAGGCATGATCTTCAAAGCTCAAAATATAGGGTTTATGGCTTGAGATGGTCATTCATTTTCTAGATTTGCATGTATCTATCTATCTATCTATCATATTGTGTTTATACTGATTAAATAATATTTTGAATTTTCTTAATTTACAGAATGTTAATAAAGTATCACTTGTGCAGTGTCTATTAAATGTCTGTAGTTTGCAATGCATGTATTTAGTTAAAAGAGCAGGTGCTTTTCAGCTTGCAGAACAGTTTAACTGTAGTGAAGAATTTATTTTTATTGTTTGTAGCGCATACTGTAATGAGCATGGCAACAGAAGCAACAGACACACAGACATTGGCACCACATAGGATGTGCAGGTTTCAGCCCCCAGATAGTTAGGAGTATTTATTGTTTAACACAACACAGAACAGGCAGATCGCCAAGTCCTGGTGTGACTATGTAAACTTCCTTGCAGTTAGGAAGTACAAAAAAAAAACAACAAATAAGCTGCTAAACACCTTGTGCCAGCCATTCCCAAGCACCTGCCAACTTCCGTCCACCACTTTGAGATGTTTTTTTCTTCCATGTGAACCTTCAGGCTTCTTGACTCCAGCATCCTCATCCACTCCACCACATGCAGTACTTCAGCCCTTCAATCCAGCTCCTCTCATCCACAGACTATGAATCGCCATAACCCTCTTCTACCTGAAATGCTGGACCACTCAACACTCATGGCCTGTTTTAATAGCCCACATTGCAGGGTGCCCAGCCCCTTGATAGTGCTCCCTAGAAAGCTCTGAAACAGACTGGGTGTTTCTAAAGAGTTCGCTATCAATCAGAGGGCTGGCTCCACATCATCTACAACACTACAGGTACTTTGCCCTAGAGCTTCAGTTTGTTGCCTACTCCAATATTTTATGGGTTTTTTTGTTTTTTTTTTTAAAGCTAATACTTTCCATTTTTTACAAAATAATATTTAATGTATTTTGTTTTTATTTATTTATTATTTTGTTTATTGTTATAAGGGTACACTGTATGGTGGGATTACTATAGTGTGAAGTCCATGGCACAATAGAAATTATGTGTGGATTAAGTGTTTCGCCTCATATCTAATTAAGGATGGGATCAGTAAACATGCTGTTTGCCTCGGGCAACATTATTTGGTATGCTGGCCCTCACATATACAGTAATTTCCCTAGAGGAGGCTCATATTTTCCAAAAACTGAAAACAAAAGCAATAGACAACATTTAGCCTTTATAATCTACATTTCAACTACAAGTAGGCCATGTAATGCAATTAGGACAGGTTTAGTCCTAGACCATGACAGAGTGACCAGAGATCACTGCTGCCCTGAGTCATGCTCAGCATTAAAATGGTAATGACTATGAAACTGTTGCTGGGCCACTTGCTATACCAGACTGTACTAATATGGGCTTTCTGTGCTGCCTACAAGTGACCTGATGCAGTTGCTGTCACCTGCTGCCCACCTTTCAGAGGTATAAAGTAATACACATTCAACCCCCTGACCTTACTTATAGTGTTACATCCAGTGATATCAGGAGCATGCTGAAAGTGGTCAGAAACAAATACAGTAATAAAAATCAGCTTTTTAAATACTAAACGAAGCATGAACTTGATGTCAGACACAGGAATCTAATATATAAAATGATCACAGTAAGCAAAAACATACTTATAAGTAAGGTTTATATTACATTAAAGACCAAACTCCTCCAACGATGCTTCCATGAACATTATTTTTGGGCCAGAAAAATGTAATATAGCAACCTGCGTTTTCTCATTTCTGTCTGCTTTGGATATTGAAGATTATTCTCCTTCCTCATTTAGAGTTGTGTGGTATACTGGCACGCACTGAAATAACTTGGTACGGTACCAGCATTTCGTTAATTTTGTTACCGGTAGTAAATATAAGTTTTCGAACACCTTGCAGTTGGTCATTTATCTGTGTGGTTGGAACTCCAAGGGGAACTTGGGGAAACCTCCAGCTGGAATCACCAAGGAATCAGCACCACACACTCTTCAAATGTATATTATTTTTGTTAATGTGCTGGAGACTCTAATGCAGACCCCGTAATCCTAATGTTTTGTGGAGTGTGACATGGTAGTGATGCTCACAATTGTGCAGGAAGCAGAGCATGTTTATGGGGTTGGGGAGGGGGCGAGTTCCCTGTTATTTGCTTTGATATCGTTTGAGTAACAGTACTTAGGTCTGAAAGCTGCTATTGATACCGAACAGGTCCAACACTAGTCTACTGCACCTTTATGCCATCTATTTCTGTTATTAATGGCCATCATGACAAAAGACACAACTCACATATAGTAGTTAAATCAATGTTCACTTTTAGTTAGAGACACTGCAGAAGAATCTATATATTATTTTTAAAAATTCCATAACTGCCTTCCACAGTGTAGGGGGGGAATTCAGCAGCTTTGACTTATAATGCAGTGATTTGCCTCTTAAATAATCTACTGTGAGGCTAAACTTTGAAAAGCAATTGCTCCATGTGGTCAGCTAGGTTATGTGTATTCTCTGTAAACTTCCAATAGTCTTGCACTATGATGACTGGGTAAGCTAAAGTAGGGGGTTTATTTGTGCTTTCCTTTTTAGCACTTTTTAGTTTTGCAGTCTTTGCAGTTAGAGCTGCTGTACCTCAGCTACAGGAAAATGAATGTGGATTCTAACATTCTCAGGGTACTCTGGTTCTCCTGCCCTATTTTAATGACTTTGCAGTTTAGGTGGCTTGGTGTAGGAGTCTTGAATGTGCCATTTGATGAAGTGCCTAGCCCTTAGGCACTGATTCATGACTTGAACTGATATTGCTAGGATAGTCCATAGCTTTCTGTGACCATAGAAAGTAACCGATGAATGACCTATTACTGTGCAGGACTCCTGACCAATGTATCGTCTTCAATTCAAATGCTTGATCTTATTTAAACATATTTGATGGGTATGAATGAGAAGTCTGTCCAGAAATGGTTTATTTAACAATATTTTAGCAATAACTTACATGTTGTGAGATGTTGTATGTGATTGGATCCCTGATATTTGGATTCTGCGACAAAAGTAATTTGACATTTTTTTCACGGGCATTTTGATATTGCTTGCTATTGTTGTTGCGGAGTTGTGATTTAAACAAATTATATTAGGAATTTTGTTATTGCTTTAAATTGATTTAGAAAATGAATGATTTTATATTATCAATATGAAGTTCAGCTTTCAAGATTTAAAAAACAATTTTTAAATGTAACAAATGAGTTCTAGACTGTCATTTAACTTTCTGTGCAACTTTGTAGTTATACACAGAAGAATCTCATTAAATAAGACCACATGGGTTCCAACGAGCAAACTACAGATTTTTAGCATGTTGGGTTTCTCACCTTATTTTGCCACCCTAGCACCACTTTACTTTAGTGTGTATGTGTGGCCAGAAATTGCTGGCTCAGGTCTCCAGCAGCTCTGAAAAATTAAATAAAAATTGAAACAGAAAATCAGGTAAGGAATATGGGTGCAATGTTGAGAACCATCCATTTCTAAACATACCAAACGATAATCTAGGATTTTCCCTCACTTTGGTGAACTCACTTGAAGGTTTAGTCTCACAAGACTAATTCCATTTATGAATTGCCAATGGATAAACTTCTGTAAACTCGATCTGTGAAGACATTTATTATAAGAATATCAGTTAATTCTTCAGTGTACAGCTCTCTGAAAGAAAACACATTACCACAGATTACATAAAGTCCAGGCGAGATAGATCAATGGTGATAAATGGCTGTAAAAAGAAAGGTGTATATCACAACAATCAAGTATGTGTAAGAGATGAAAGTCCGGCTTAATCTACAAGCCAAAAAAAAAAAAAAAACACTGTTCCCATAACCACTTATTTAAATAGTTTTAAGCCACATGAATTATGAGCACTGGCATGAAATCATATTTAATCAGCACTGTCCGTTTACATGACACCATCCTACTTGATAGCACAATCATGAAAACCGACAGTCTATCACCACATCACCCCAACTTTGTGCCTTTCACACAACTGTGTCTTTGTTGTAAAAGCACCATTGTGTGCAGGGTACCGGATAGTTGCTCAAGCGTTTTTTTTTTTTTTTTTTGCCTTTTCAACAGTCCAGCACAGTTGATCCTGACAGACTTGTGAAGCCTCTATTGTGAGGTCCACCCCCACAGTCCCTGGCACCAAAAATGCACAGACAAAAGCAGAGTTTCAACAGCAAAATGAGAAAGCGGGGACAGCCTGACCATTTTAAAAGGCTGGGAAATTCCACTCTGTGATTCATCTGAGGCCACAATAGAGGTAAATATTATATCCCATAAAATAATGTAAATGTTTATTTGCACTACAACTAATGATTTTTTAATGTATTTAATTTGTTTGCACTGCTCAACATAACAAAAAAAACAATGTAAAAGGAAATGCAACATTGTACTCATTTTTCTAAGTTATACATTAAAAAAGAAAAATGATTACAAACAGTCCAAAACATGCATTGGTAGCCAATTATCTTCAAATGACACAGACTTAGTTGTATGTATACCTTTTTTTTTTTATATATATATATATATATATATATATATATATATATATATATATATAAACACATACATAAATGTACAGATACAAATACCATGCACACTTATATACAGACAAATATTCAGACATTATACACAAACATACAGTAAGAGCTTGGATAGGGCATACCTTTGGGAACAGCAAAACGAGACATTGTGAGTTTCTACTTCCTGGTGTTTCTGTATAAATACGTTTTTTATTTTTTTTATTTTAAATAAGCCCTCCAATACTGCAAGTAAGCTCAAGGTCAGTATCAAACTACATGATGTTCCCATCAATTTGCAGTTGTAGCATTTACTTACATAAATGTAACACCAATCTTTTGAAGTTCAGAATTCTTCTATGCCCAGGTTAGGTCTTTTAACAGTTGCTGTGTCTTCCATAAACATTTCTCATTTTATGTTGGACTAGAGTTACTGTTGGTTCACATCCCAGATGCTACCTGCATCATGGTGTTTGCAGATTCTCACCATGTCTACATACAGTGGTGTGAAAAACTATTTGCCCCCTTCCTGATTTCTTATTCTTTTGCATGTTTGTCACACAAAATGTTTCTGATCATCAAACACATTTAACCATTAGTCAAATATAACACAAGTAAACACAAAATGCAGTTTGTAAATGGTGTTTTTTATTATTTAGGGAGAAAAAAAAATCCAAACCTACATGGCCCTGTGTGAAAAAGTAATTGCCCCCTGAACCTAATAATTGGTTGGGCCACCCTTAGCAGCAATAACTGCAATCAAGCGTTTGCGATAACTTGTAATGAGTCTTTCACAGGGCTCTGGAGGAAATTTAGCCCACTCATCTTTGCAAAATTGTTGTAATTCAGCTTTATTTGAGGGTTTTCTAGCATGAACCGCCTTTTTAAGGTCATGCCATAGCATCTCAATTGGATTCAGGTCAGGACTTTGACTAGGCCACTCCAAAGTCTTCATTTTGTTTTTCTTCAGCCATTCAGAGGTGGATTTGCTGGTGTGTTTTGGGTCATTGTCCTGTTGCAGCACCCAAGATCGCTTCAGCTTGAGTTGACGAACAGATGGCCGGACATTCTCCTTCAGGATTTTTTGGTAGACAGTAGAATTCATGGTTCCATCTATCACAGCAAGCCTTCCAGGTCCTGAAGCAGCAAAACAACCCCAGACCATCACACTACCACCACCATATTTTACTGTTGGTATGATGTTCTTTTTCTGAAATGCTGTGTTCCTTTTATGCCAGATGTAACGGGACATTTGCCTTCCAAAAAGTTCAACTTTTGACTCATCAGTCCACAAGGTATTTTCCCAAAAGTCTTGGCAATCATTGAGATGTTTCTTAGCAAAATTGAGACGAGCCCTAATGTTCTTTTTGCTTAACAGTGGTTTGCGTCTTGGAAATCTGCCATGCAGGCCGTTTTTGCCCAGTCTCTTTCTTATGGTGGAGTCGTGAACACTGACCTTAATTGAGGCAAGTGAGGCCTGCAGTTCTTTAGACGTTGTCCTGGGGTCTTTAGTGACCTCTCGGATGAGTCGTCTCTGCGCTCTTGGGGTAATTTTGGTCGGCCGGCCACTCCTGGGAAGGTTCACCACTGTTCCATGTTTTTGCCATTTGTGGATAATGGCTCTCACTGTGGTTCGCTGGAGTCCCAAAGCTTTAGAAATGGCTTTATAACCTTTACCAGACTGACAGATCTCAATTACTTCTGTTCTCATTTGTTCCTGAATTTCTTTGGATCTTGGCATGATGTCTAGCTTTTGAGGTGCTTTTGGTCTACTTCTCTGTGTCAGGCAGCTCCTATTTAAGTGATTTCTTGATTGAAACAGGCGTGGCAGTAATCAGGCCTGGGGGTGGCTACGGAAATTGAACTCAGGTGTGATACACCACAGTTAGGTTATTTTTTAACAAGGGGGCAATTACTTTTTCACACAGGTTTGGATTTTTTTTCTCCCTAAATAATAAACACCATCATTTAAAAACTGCATTTTGTGTTTACTTGTGTTATATTTGACTAATGGTTAAATGTGTTTGATGATCAGAAACATTTTGTGTGACAAACATGCAAAAGAATAAGAAATCAGGAAGGGGGCAAATAGTTTTTCACACCACTGTAGGTGACCCACAGGTGCTCAAGTTTCCTCCCACAACTCAAAAGACAATTCAATACCAAAAGTAGTTATGTACTAAATGTAATAAGCTTAAGGTTCTAAAGTTTGGTAATATATAATTTAAAATTACTCTTTACTTTTCTACTTTCTCACCTGAGCAATACTGGATAACTCAGCTCGTCTCTTATACAAGGGTTGCTGCAGTGTTCGCACCCTTACAGAATGTTATATCTATATAGATATTCCCCCCTGCATGCAAAATTACTGCAGTAAAATACACCCCCTAACCTCCCGCTTCCAATTGTCAAGATATTTCAGTGTCAGGGTGGGTCACGCAGAAACTGAATTCTTAAAAAGAAAACATCAGGATGGGTCAGTCAAGCAAAGAACAGGAAGCCCAAACAATAATTCAACAAAAATTTAACTCAAGATGAAGGGGAACCGGACTGCTGACAAGAGCATCAGTCCAGAGCTGAATATGACCAGTGTTTTAGCATTACGTTTTGGAAATCACAATTTGCAAAAAAAATAAATAACTGAACTGACAAAAATCCATACTGCTTTGTAAGTACATAACATGACCTGACATTCCAAAACCCATTTAACCCAGGGATTTGAACCCAGGAAACCAAATCTGTAAGGTAGCAGTGCTAAACACTGGATCACCATGTTGATCATGTATTGTTAGTCAATCACTCTCAAACCTGCTTAACTCCTATGTGGTGTACCTTTAAAACTGACTGAGATGAAATGAAATCAAGGATGAATATTACTATTATTATTAGATTCTGCTGTTGCCCATTGGTCGTTACCATATGTGCAGTCAACAATACCTGCAAAAATAAGTGCTTCTTGTCCAGGAAACACAACATTCACAGGCCTACTGTTGCTCCATTCACACCTAAGCATTTTTCTTGCATTTTAGCGCTAGGCCAGAACGCTCCTAAATTGCTTGAAAAGTTAAAAATTTAACATTATTTTCAATGACACTATTCACACCTTAGTGTTTAGCAGCAAGTGGTTTAGAAAATGCCTGCATGCAGCAGTTTTCAAGGGAATCAATGGTAAAGCTTGTAAAACACTGGCAAAAGAAAACAAAAGGACATTTTGGAAGCACATTTACATGATGCCAGTGCCTCTTCCTGGACAAAGCAGCTCACTAAAACTACAAAGAAAAAAAAAAAGTCAGTTTTGTTGTGTACACGCAGGCATTGGTCTTCTAGTGACAGGTATTGAGGGACAGAGTTAAGGTACATACCTTGCAATGAAGTGACAAAAATTAAACCAAAGTTATAGGCATACATTTAGTTTTAATCAGGTTATTAAGCATGTTGATCTTAGTATTGTTACCTGTTTTAACAGTGTAACATAAAATGTGTCAGTGATACTTCTCAGTTAAGAAAATCAACAATCTGAGCCCCCAGGTGAACACTAGCCTCTAGGCTACTAGATCACACTGTTTCAAAATATCTTTAGCAAATAACTGGTTTAACCCTACACAGATACTGTATTAATGCTTTGCTGTTATCAGATTGTGAGCGGATTGTTCTTGGTCACCTCCCTGACTGAGGCCTTTCTCCCCCGATCGCTCAGTTTAGATGGCCGGCCAGCTCTAGGAAGAGTCCTGGTGGTTTTGAACTTCTTCCACTTACGGATGATGGAGGCCACTGTGCTCATTGGGACCTTCAAAGCAGCAGAAACTTTTCTGTAACCTTCCCCGGATTTGTGCCTCGAGACAATCCTGTCTCGGAGGTCTACAGACAATTCCTTTGACTTCATGCTTGGTTTGTGCTCTGACATGAACTGTCAACTGTGGGACCTTATATAGACAGGTGTGTGCCTTTCCAAATCATGTCCAATCAACTGAATTTACCACAGGTGGACTCCAGTTAAACTGCAGAAACATCTCAAGGATGATCAGGGGAAACAGGATGCACCTGAGCTCAATTTTGAGCTTCATGGCAAAGGCTGTGAATACTTATGTACATGTGATTTCTCAGTTTTTTTATTTTTAATAAATTTGCAAAAACCTCAAGTAAACTTTTTTCACGTTGTCATTAGAAGATCATCAGGAGGTCCTGCGGGAGGCAGAATATAATCCCGAAGATAGTAGCGCACTCACACAGGATCGTACGAGCGATGAGGACTTCCGCCTGCAGTTTGCCGACGAGGGACACGTGACCTACCCCAAGGTATTCTGGGAAGGAGAAGGTCCACGTCCTGCTGCATTCTACTTAGCCCCTGAAATGCCGGACTTGGACTTTCCGAAGGGGAAGGGGGAGGCGAGTGAGGCATCGCTCAACCCACATAAAGGTGAGGGGGTCTGGGAAATGACTGATCAGTCCGCCGATAAATTAAAACAGGCGGATCGTAGTCAGCTGATGACGGCACCGCAGACTACTATAGGGAAAAACTCCAAATCCAGGCCGCCATTGCGAAACCCAACAGAGCATGTGCCAGAAACGGGCGTGCTCATTGGCTCATGGCCGGGAGGTAGGGCTGATGATGGCTCGAGCCCACCTCCAGCCAATTCAACTAATAATATGGACGTGCGGGAGCTGGAAAAATTTCTCCAGCCCGTGCATAATTTTTTGCAGATCGCAACTTCAATCAAGAAGATCGTTGTGGAGCTGGGAGCAGCGGCCGAAGCGCCTTTTAAAAGGGTCGAAGAATACCTATGGCAATTTGGACAGGAGCTTCCAGAGATGGTTAATTCGGCGATACAGGTAAGGGTTACCGGTACCGTACATGAAACAGGGACGCAGAGTGAAATGGGCCCGCAATTAATTAGTAGCGGGTGCCAAGTAACCTCGAGCCCTAAAAAAGAGTCTGGAATAATGACAGAGTGTCTGGTGGAAGGATCAAACGAGCCGGAGCACGGGATAGTGCTGCCTCCCAGAGCAAAGCTATCCTGAAGACATTGGAGCCAGTCATTCATAAATCTAAAGGGGTTCAAACAGCTATGGGTCTCTCTCTTACACACAGACAGACTCAGACTGTAAGAAAGCCTCAGATTAAAAAGGAGATCCCGGAAGAGAAATGGGAATCTCCTGATAATACACAGCGTGGAGCTGCAAGCTCATGTGTGGCTAAAGGGGCAGAGCAAGGGTTTCCAAACTGCTTTCAGTCTTGGAGGGGGAGACTAGCAGGAGGAAGGTGGCTATGCTACGAATGCTGCCGGCCGGGCCATATGTGGTGAAATTGTCCATGTAGAACTGGGGAGAAAGTATTTATACAATGTCTCCCCTTGGTTCTCCCGTGATTATTTTTCAGGACAAAGCCAAGGACCGGCCACAGCCAGAGGCTCCTCCTGGAGGAAGACAACCCTCGTGGGGCTGAATGCTACGCCCCACTGTGCTTCGCAGAGGGGAGGGAGTTGTGAGAGATGGCCGGCAGCTTATCCCGACCAATACATCCAGGCCCCTAGATGGAGTCCTCCCTGCAACATGGAGGTGCCCCGGATTCCCGCAGGGCATCATGGAAAATGGAGTTCGGCTTCACAACGCTGCTGGATAACATGGGTGCCGCCAGGGGACGCTGCAGGGAGACATAGGGATTTCTATTTTCCCTATTGCCCGGAAGTACTCCCAAGTCCGGGCTGAAGAAAAATAAGAGTTTTCATCTGATCCGGAAGTGCTATTGGATCACGTGGACTGAAGGACAGAAGCACTTCCGGGTCACGGACTATATAAAGGACTATGGGAAACCCAGCAAGGAGAGCCAGAGTTGGGAGGAAGTGTGACGGAGCTGCTGGAAGTGGAAGATTGATTTATTGTGATTTATTGTATTATTATTTAGTACTGTGGAGGTGGAGGTGCTTTGTGCACATTATTGAAATAATTAAAAATATTACTGGGACTTTTACCTGGTGTTTGGACGTGTTGTCTATGGGTTTGGAGGAGCGACAGCGCCCTGTAGTACCACAATATGAATACAACATTTGTTTAGTTCTTTGGAGTTGATTTACCACTGCGCACTTCCTCACTAGCTCTTAATAGGCAACTGGTACATAAGCTGCACAACAGGGTACACCCCATACATTCACTCACAACGCTGGCGACTCCTGCTCTTCAGTACTGCGATTGCCAGGATTAAAAGCACTAAAAATCATTATAAGACTTTCTGCAAACACAACAATCACCTCATAGCCGAAATGATATCAATCATATTTTTAAAGAAAACTGCCCCCCAAAAAACAGAGAAACACTTGCAAAATGACATTAAAATGTTTGAAAATGACCAAATAAACTATGGAAATTTACACTGCTCAAGTGTGAAGCAGCCCTATGTGTATCCCAGTAATATTACCCTAAACAGGACAAGGACACCAGCTATAGTAGTAGTAACAGTTTGTCATGTATATGGAACGCAGTGAAATTCTTACTGGCATGTCCGACTAACATGCAACACATCACCACTCTCTAGCACCAGGATGAAACCACAACAGTCTTTTGCATTGCATTAATAAACAAGCACTTTATTGGTTTGAACCAATGTTTAGTGTTTGCCTCAGTCCTTCCATCCTGGTGCTTGCTACAATATGCTGAAATATTAATTTAGACAAAAGGTCACAATTAGGTTGTTTGTTTTTATATTGGCCTGCTTCTGCTTTCCTTACATATTATGCACAGTGCCATGAGTGTTATGAGATGGATCTTTTTATATCAGGACTTCAAATTTATTACTACAACATTGATTACTATTTTGATTCTAGGAACTTGTCTGACATATGGATTCCTAACATGAACTTTAATAAAATTAACTTTTAAGCTAGTTTTGTGAATGTATAAACCTAACTTATATCTCATGCCATAACTAGAAAGTTTGAAAGAAACTTGTACAGGGGTATTTAATTTAAGCTTTGTAACATAACCCTACAAATAAATATAAGGATTTTTCATCCCATGATGCATTAACATTTTTTTTTTTTTTTTTTTTAAAGGCCTATAGCCCACGTGCTATTAAAAAGCACCTAGGCTTGTCCATTGAAGGCAAAGGGAACAAAATGGAAATACGGTAGCTTTGCCACAATATCTGGTGATGGAAAGTTCTAATAATGGTCCCTGGTTAACAGAAAGACAGCCTCAGTCAGACTACCAAAGTTAAACATTCAAAGTTTACAGAAAATTGTCCTATAATTTAGATAAAGACAGACTAAGTGCACAGTAAATATTTAAGGGGATGTAGGGGCTAAAAGGAAAAATAAAATTAACACAAATGTGAAGTGTGCTAGGTATTCCTCACAACTCCACAGCAACAAATTCGAATTTTCCCTTCAGGAATGCCAGCCAAGCCAAGGTAATGAATGTTTTCACTGTACTACATACAGTGATAATCTGTGATAATACTGATAACTCAATTAAATGTTTTTCTACACCACACTTCTCTGAGGATAAGCCAATAACAAAAACACTTAAGACTTATACATAGCTCACTTAAATAAATGAACAAAGGAATCAGGTTGGACACACAGTAAAACAAAGCAAGTTTCACTTAAATTCTTTGAGAGAGAGAGAGAGAGAGAGAGAGAGAGAGAGAGAGAGAGAGAGAGAGAGAGAGAGAGAGAGATAGATAGATAGATAGATACTTTATTAATTCCAAGGGGAAATTGATTAACTCCATGAATTAATATATGGCCAGTTGATGGCAGAGGAAGGGAAAGTAAAAACCCCGGTCAGCTGTATTTCAGGAGAAAATAAACTTATGTGGGTCCATGGTGTACTTTAATAGACTAGATCAAAATCTTAGTAACTTATGCCAACTGGCCACCACTTGGTAGGGCATGGTGCTATACACACGTGACTGATTTAGTCAGCAACAATTATTTCATTCAAAATTAATTTAATCAATGTCATTAAATAATTACAACTCTTTAGCCAACATGTTCATTTTAAGCATTTATTTGCCCCCAAATCTGATTAACATTCTAGTTAAATATTTTACTGTAAACACAAATGTTAACACAAACATATCTCACTAAATATATACAGTGCTTTTCAATGGAAACTAAACAGATATGGAAATGCTTTTGTGGTTTGTACTGTTTATTTTATTGTCTTAATTTTAACATGCAATTCTTACTTTGGTGTGTTTTATATCTTCTTTGTTTACACAGTGTGCTACATAATAAAATGTATTAATATTTTTATATAGAAGAACAGGTAACTCTTTAGGAACTTGGAGACTGCATATTAAACATAAATCTTTGCGTTACCACCCCCTTCTGTCTTGACACATGCTCATCACAACATGTCAGTTCAAACTGCTTAAGTTGCCTCCTAAGAAGACAGATTTGAAATAAAGTGCACAGACATTGACCGATAATGACTAACCTGAGGCATGGCTTCCAGCCCCTCCTGTCAGTCATAGTGTATATTGACATATTAGGTTCTCACCCATTAGACCACCATGGTGCTTTCTCACTACCTGTACAACTCTACACACCTCTTAAAACATTTGAAAAGTATTACCTGTCACACTCCTACTGTTTCACAGTTCTGAGTTATACTTAAAGCTTAACTTGATTATGCTGCATCTATTTATGTATTCCTAAACTCTAGCCATTTATTGTTAAAAACAACCGAAAGTTATCTCTTGTTTAAAAATGGAAAAAAAGTCACCTGGAATAGATAAACACACCAACCGGCACTGTAACAAACATGGACCTTTCTTGATAACTTGGCCAGCTTTCAGTTTCTCTTCTTAATTGCCCAGTTTCTCCATTTTTTTTTTACTAACATTACATTTAGTTACTTGACTGATGCCATAATCCAAGGTGACTTATAACATTTATGATACAATTGGTTACATTGCTTTTTTTTTTTTTTTTTTTTGGTTTTATTATTGGGAGCTCAGGCAGGTCAAGTAACTTGCTCACGGTCACACACTGTCAGTAGTGGGATTTCAACCTACAACCTCAAGGTCTGAAATCCAAAGCTTTAACCACTACACCAAACTGCTTTATATTTTAGGCAGATGAAATGTGAAGCATAAACAGTAAGAAGGTCTACACTAAGGCTATATATTATGGCGGAGCGTTTATGCTTGAATATTCAGATTTTAATCTTATAGAATGGTATATATTTCCCATAACTGAATTATTGTGTCATTTTAAACTAGATCTAAAATTCTTGCAACCAAATATAAAGTTTTATAATAACCTGGTTAACTTTTTAATTGTTCCTATATATCAGCTGACCTAAAATGAAGAGCTGAAAGTCAAAAACAATTGTAAAATCTTAAAGCAGATTTGTGCAGAAATAAAACATTCAGTATATTTGCCTCAGATTAATCTTTTCTCACATTATACACACAAAACATGCTACAGCTTATGCCAATCCCATTCTGCTGGTGTGATGGTCTCTAAGGAATCCCTGTATGATGCAGACCACAGATTAAGTCCTCATCATTATTTTCCCAACTACTCCATAGCAGATACACAGTTATCAGTAGTACATAAAGCACACAGTCAAAACTCTGCTCCTCCTACCCCACTGAGCACAGCAGAGATAACAGGGTGACTCACCAGCTGACTACATGTCAAGCAACACATAGGAGGGCAGACACAGGAACCAAGCTTCACTTCCTTTCACTCTGCTTATCTGTACACTCTCCTTTGCAGCAGCAGTATGCAGCAATGGATAGACTAAATCATTTTATCCTCACTTTATCCACTCCTTAACAACTCCTTCTGCAAATTTCCCAGGTGGTACCAAGCCTAGCGCTGGGATGTCGAACTCAAATCCTGGACGGCCACTGTGGCTATGGGTTTTCATTCCAGCCACTTTTTCAATTAATAACCAATTACATGGTAATGGAAAATATTTTGCTATAAATTTAATTGCCTTGCTTTTAAAGATTCAAAATTTTGATTGCTTTTTCCTTGACCAACATTCAAGCAATAATGAGTTACACACCGAGCCAGCAAATGGTCAACTAACTCATGGGTCTCAAACACAATTTTCACCTTATAATTTCTTAATTAGAAGCTAATTGCTTCTGTCAGTAAAACATATTATTTAATTTATGGGCTTGTTACTGTACACATTTCCAAAACTCCCCCACAGAGAGCAGCATTCAAACGTTAAGGGTTCTGAATCTTAAAATGTATGTCAATTGCAATTAACAGAAACGACATCTGCTTACTTAGCAGCAGTAAATATTTACTAATTAATAAACTTGCTGGGATGAGAACCAGCAGCCATTGCAGCATTCCAGGACCTGAGTCTGACATCAATGCTCTAGTACATCCTGGGTCTGACCTGGGTTATCTACCCAGTGGACTAAGGAGCCTGAGGCCATCCTTATTACATACATCACATTAACTGATCTCCTTCAATTCACAGAAACAGCTGCTCTATTTGGAGGTTCCCCTACATTGCTCAGCTCCTCATCCCATCAGAAACTTGTATAGATAGATAGATAGATAGATATAAGCAATCTCTTTCTGTTGGTCACTATCTAGAGAGTGTGACAGTGAGTGAGGATGGAGATGCAAACTGACCACTTTATAAGTGAGGGGACAGATGACTGTGTGATTGACCATGAATTGGTGCATTTGCAGCATTTTTGCAGACATTGTACTGTACAATGTTTGCAGTCATTGTACTGGACTGTGCTACTAAAGAATGCTTACAAACATGATCCAAAAGTACTAACAATGCTCATGTAAGCTACAAAATGGGAAGTTTTAGGTTTATGTAAATTTGCAGTGAAAGACAACACATTATCTCATACTTTATGGAATAATTATTCTGGCATAAGGTGAATGCTGGTAAAAAAAATCTGAAGACAATCAAAGATAGATATTTTATTTTAGAAATTAATTTAAGTAATACGTCTATCTAATATTAAATAAAAGAAGCTAGTTTACCGTTTTAAAATCTTTCGGCAAAGTCAAACTGAAGCAGACATCCTCCTCCTCCCTTCAGGAGTTAGTAAATAATTAATGAAGACTTCTGGCAGCAACACTTTTGAACTATTCATAATGCATATCTGTCTTGAAGAACTGTTAAAGACAGCTGGATTGCAAACTGCCCCACTGCAGGTGTTCTGAAATCCAGCCAGCCAAGTACTATAACCAGGAGAGCTTGTTTTTTGTAGACGTATCTGGTATAACCATTAACCAGTGTCTAAAACAGCATGTCCCTCAATACTCCAACACAACAATCGGGTTTAATTCAATAGTGATCAATATCAGATCTGCAATACTAATAAATCTAAAATCAAAGGAGGAAAAAAAACAACCTGCTTTAAAATTCCATCTCTTAATTACATACTTTTTTAAGCAGAAACCTGGAGTTTGCACGTTCTCCCAGCCTCCTCTCCATGTACTTGAGTTTACTCCTACATCTCCTTCTCAAGGGGGACGGGTAAACAGACAACCTTAAAGGTATGCTCCACCAAAAATTAACACTTTTTTTACTCTTCTTTTTTACCCAGTGCAAGTTTGTAGTGATGATCAAAAAAGCTTCCAATCATGTTTAACACAGCAAAGATTCTGAAATAATGGATGACCAATGCTACACCACAGCAAACAATCTAAAAACATTTGTGAAAAAAAAAAAAACCTTACTTGTGTTGCATAATCCACAAGTCAAGTCTTCTAGTTTTTTGCTCACAACATCCCTAACACATGTATTTTTAATAAAATATTGTTAAACAAACCACTTCTGGAAAACGCTCTTGTGAACGAAAATGGAACACAATCAAACTTGAAGCATTTGTATTGAAGATCCACCTCATTCACTGGTCAGGTGTTCCACCCTGTAAGATCTATCATTGACTAACATTGTACTTTTCATGAAAGCAGCAGAAACTGTGTACTGAGAGGTATGTAAAAATACTTTCTTTTTAATTTTTTCTTAACACTTTATAACAATATCATTCCTCCACTATACACCTGAAAATTTTGATCCATAAAACAAGCCGCTAACCTTTAATTTATACATTATAATGACTTTCACAGACAACGCCATGCCAAAGGGCTTTGTAAGTATAACGAAACACAAAGTACATATTGTAACAATTTAGAGAATCCTGGACAACTGTGTGGTGGCTTGTTTAATGATTAAGTAGCCCAACAGGAGTGACTGAAAGAACTGATTAAGACAGGAGATGCTTATGGCATTTTACCAACAGACATATTGTGAAACACACAACAAGAAAGGAAGGCACAGACTTAGACATGCTGAATGTCTGGGCTCATACCGTGGACAAATTTTTAGATTACTGATTTCTTACTTTGCTATGAAGCTGGAACTACACTTAACTTCCTGCGCCCAGTTTTATCTCTCTTGAATAAGCACATTGTAATATGTATTTTGCTTGTTAGAGCATGTCACCAAAAATTATATACAAGAACTGCACTGTATTACAACAAAGTCGAAGCAAACGTCTCAGATTAAGCTATTAATGTTAACAGTGACAGCAGCTGGTGGCCTTCTAAATGTGAGGGGAGTCACCTGTACTAACATGTAAGTAATGATTTATTGGCACATTTGGAGAATACTGATCATGGCAAAAAGCCCACTTATGTCAAAGGAGTATTCTCTGGGCTTGAACTTTGTACTGAAATGGCCAACTGTACTGTTTGTAAAGGAAGACCACAACCGTAAAATACTTCAATATGAGATACACAGTAGTGGAGAAAGCACCTGGCCAATAATGCACTATTCTTACTTGACATTCATATTCAGAACTGTGCTGGCTTTTGCTGCTCTGCCATACCACTGCCTTTTGCATGTTCTGTGTTGTTTTACATATAGACAATATATACAGTACACATATATATATATATATATATATATATATATATATATATATATATATATATATATATATATATACAGTGGTGTGAAAAACTATTTGCCCCCTTCCTGATTTCTTATTCTTTTGCATGTTTGTCACACAAAATGTTTCTGATCATCAAACACAATTAACCATTAGTCAAATATAACACAAGTAAACACAAAATGCAGTTTTTAAATGATGGTGTTTATTATTTAGGGAGAAAAAAAATCCAAACCTACATGGCCCTGTGTGAAAAAGTAATTGCCCCCTTGTTAAAAAATAACCTAACTGTGGTGTATCACACCTGAGTTCAATTTCCGTAGCCACCCCCAGGCCTGATTACTGCCACACCTGTTTCAATCAAGAAATCACTTAAATAGGAGCTGCCTGACACAGAGAAGTAGACCAAAAGCACCTCAAAAGCTAGACATCATGCCAAGATCCAAAGAAATTCAGGAACAAATGAGAACAGAAGTAATTGAGATCTATCAGTCTGGTAAAGGTTATAAAGCCATTTCTAAAGCTTTGGGACTCCTGCGAACCACAGTGAGAGCCATTATCCACAAATGGCAAAAACATGGAACAGTGGTGAACCTTCCCAGGAGTGGCCGGCCGACCGACCAAAATTCCCTCAAGAGCGCAGAGACGACTCATCCGAGAGGTCACAAAAGACCCCAGGACAACGTCTAAAGAACTGCAGGCCTCACTTGCCTCAATTAAGGTCAGTGTTCACGACTCCACCATAAGAAAGAGACTGGGCAAAAACGGCCTGCATGGCAGATTTCCAAGACGCAAACCACTGTTAAGCAAAAAGAACATTAGGGCTCGTCTCAATTTTGCTAAGAAACATCTCAATGATTGCCAAGACTTTTGGGAAAATACCTTGTGGACTGATGAGTCAAAAGTTGAACTTTTTGGAAGGCAAATGTCCCGTTACATCTGGCATAAAAGGAACACAGCATTTCAGAAAAAGAACATCATATCAACAGTAAAATATGGTGGTGGTAGTGTGATGGTCTGGGGTTGTTTTGCTGCTTCAGGACCTGGAAGGCTTGCTGTGATAGATGGAACCATGAATTCTACTGTCTACCAAAAAATCCTGAAGGAGAATGTCCGGCCATCTGTTCGTCAACTCAAGCTGAAGCGATCTTGGGTGCTGCAACAGGACAATGACCCAAAACACACCAGCAAATCCACCTCTGAATGGCTGAAGAAAAACAAAATGAAGACTTTGGAGTGGCCTAGTCAAAGTCCTGACCTGAATCCAATTGAGATGCTATGGCATGACCTTAAAAAGGCGGTTCATGCTAGAAAACCCTCAAATAAAGCTGAATTACAACAATTTTGCAAAGATGAGTGGGCCAAAATTCCTCCAGAGCGCTGTAAAAGACTCATTGCAAGTTATCGCAAACGCTTGATTGCAGTTATTGCTGCTAAGGGTGGCCCAACCAGTTATTAGGTTCAGGGGGCAATTACTTTTTCACACAGGGCCATGTAGGTTTGGATTTTTTTTTCTCCCTAAATAATAAAAACCACCATTTACAAACTGCATTTTGTGTTTACTTGTGTTATATTTGACTAATGGTTAAATGTGTTTGATGATCAGAAACATTTTGTGTGACAAACATGCAAAAGAATAAGAAATCAGGAAGGGGGCAAATAGTTTTTCACACCACTGTATATATATATATTAGGGCTGCAACGATTAGTCAATGTAATCAACGACGTCGACTACAAAAAATCGTTGACGTGGATTTTTTATTGTCAACGCGTCATAAGCAGAACCTTCAATAGAGGCTCTATTCACAAAGAACCACATTGTTTTTTGTATTTGCAATGCGCTACATAAACGTCTGGGGGCAGTATCATTTGTTATTGTTTGTCAACACTGCACACAGTATACCAATGCAAGCATCCTGTAGCTGTGATGCCGCCGCCGCCGTCTCTCGAGAGGTAAGTTTTAGCGAGCAAGGTTAGTGTCCCATGTTAACGCTGATGTTTGTACTATAATGTGTATAACAAGGTTTCGACAATGACACATATTTGGGGTTTAATGCACCCCTGGATGCCAAATACTTTTTAGCTGCACTTTTTAAGTAAACGTCACAATTCACAAAGAAAATGTGATTTTTTCATGCAAAGAGCATCACAATTACTGCAACACTGATCATTTTATACACTGCAAATGAACTGTAAAAACTACAAAAAAAAAAAAACAACTACTGCAACAATCTAATATTATATGTTCAAGGTACAACTGACGCATTGAAAATTCAGTAAATCACTGAGCCAACTGCGCTTGAACTGTCTGCATGCAAACACACAAAGGTAAACACTGATGATTGCAGGCTCGTCTAGTGCAGCGGCTGAATCCCAGAGACAGTTGGGCTGCAGTTCTGCCGGGGCCGGCAGTGGTCGTGAGATGGCTGCTCAATGAATATACGGCACTGACTAATCAGCTCCGGCGTGCTGGCAAATTGCTCTGCGAAGCAAATATAGCCGGTTGCGGGGTTCAATGAATGTACGTCGCCGAATATACTTGGCTCCGTCATGCTGGCAAATTGCACTGAGAAACAACTTTAGCCGGTTGCGGAGTTCAATTAATGTATGTCGCTGCATATACTCGGCTTCGCCGTCCTTCCAAATTGCACTGGAAACCGACTCTAGCTGGTTGCGGCATTCAACAAATGTACTTTTCCGAATATACTCGGCTCCGGTGTGCTGGCAGTAATTAGCTTGTTACATATTTTAGTCCGTTATTTTTTTATTTTGGCATAATATAGTACATGATGTGATAAACCACAACACTTTTCCTTTAGAGTGTGATGATTAAAACATCTTTCTATCTGCAAAATCATTCTTGTGTATTCCTGCTACCTCTACTCCCTCTGAGCATCTCTTCTCAGCAGCTGGGAATATTGTCTCAAAGAAGAGAGCCAGCCTCACACCAGAGCATGTTGAAATGCTCACGTTCCTGCACTACAATCAGGAATATATGAACTGAATCTTTTATAAACTGTACATTATTGTTTTATTTTATTTGAATTGAAGCTTTATTTAAACTTTTGGACTTTAAGACACAGCAGTGGCCATTTTTTGGTTAAGTTAAATGCACTTTTTTTGTTTAAAGACTATGTGCACTTTAGTTTGTATTGTTTAATGTATTTCTTTTTTATTGTGATGGTCACACCAATATAAAACATCTGATTATTTTCAAATTCATATGTTTCACTGATTATTTTAATTTGATTATTATTAATTTTAATCGTGTTAATGCAGAGACATCAAGGTGACTTTCACAGGTGGACAGACGTGAGCAGATGAGGTAAGACATGCACTGGAGCCCAGAACAGGATGTGCAACCACAAGTCGCAGGCATCAAAATAGTCAGGCATGAAATAATCGTGACTAATCGAAAAAAAAAAAACTGAATGATAAGTCGATTACCAAAATAATCATTAGTTGCAGCCCTAATATATATATATACACTGTATATAGTTCTCGAAGTGTTTTCATCCCAGATGTTTTACAAACATTAAATACTGTGTAGGTTTGAGAGGGTAGAAAAAGGTGATTGTCATGTAGAGGTGCAACAGATAAAAGATTCTCTGCCTTGAAGGGCCTCCTGCATTTTGATCATACTCTATGTGATTGATGGACAATTGGATTATTAGTATACTGATGACAATCTGTATTTACTGGGTCACAAACCAAACATTTAAATTCAGGCATTAAGTACAAATGCACTTTCCATCCACATAAGACACACAAGTTGAAGCTGATTTGAATTTTGTGCTGGAAGGGTTACATCATATTTCTAAACAGGAAATGGTCATGAAGATCTATTTTAATGCCAGGTATAAACATAACCCAGATACAAAATGCACATTAATGTCTGGTGTCAAAGATGTTTACATCTCCCTGAATGTGGCATTTCTGCTGCCAGCCTGAACAACAAAACAGTGCTTCTGAAAGCGTGGCCCACAAGGTGACAGTCAACATACATGAACAAAGTGTCATTTAAATCACTCAGACATATTAGTTCATGTATCTGTTTAACAATCACGTTGTTACCATATCACTGTGCTCCTAAATTTACAATTGTTAAGGACACAAGGCATGCCATGGAGCACACAAAATGAATTTTTTGTAGATTATAATAACTACACTCATTTCTGTTCTTCTCCTGTTCACTTGTAACATTGCTGCCTATTGATACTTCTTCAGGCTTTCTGACCAATCAATATTCACTTTGTTGGACACTCTTAAATTCACATTAATGACAACATGGAGAGCCCAACCTTGCCAAAGGCAATCCCTTAATTCCATGTGGCCAGTGACTCACACACCTTTTCTGCTGCATTAGCGCTGTCACTGCCTTTGCACCACCTTCAAGGATATTAAGGGTGTTTATTATGGATTACTGGCTGCAATCCACAGCTTTAAATGCAAATTGATTTAAATGTTAATTTTTTGAGGTCAAAAATACAAGACAGTAACTAACATGCAATTTAAAGAAAGAAGTGACAATCCGCTGTCTGCCATATCTAAGAACCATTACTTTATAAGACAATAATTCTGGTTACCTGGACTGATCAAATGGTGAGTCCCTTCCAAACTAATAATTTTACTAAGTGTTTATATTATCATGTACATCACAAATAATTCTTGGACAGTTTAGATGGCCTAACTAAAAGCTTTTATTTTGTGTAAGTGTAATATAAATACACAGACACCATTTTTGTCATAAAACAAGTTTTGTCACTTTTGTTAAAACAATCTCTTATTGCTGCAGGTGAACCCAAAACAACAATCTTCTTTTCCCATGTGTCTTCAAACATTAGTGCTAATGCTTTGATTAGACTCTGCTTTTTTGTTTTCTCATAAACAATATAGTGCTAATTTAAGTCTCATTTCCATTTGCAGCAAAAGTTTCCATCTAGAATGACATGTCTTAAAGGCTGACATTTCCTCAACATGTATATTCTCTTTGATTCCCACAAGACGACAAGTTTGTAGTTTATTAAGTCCCATAACTTTTCCAGCAACTTTCTGTCATAACCTTCATTGACATAATTTATGCAAGACATAGACAGTTGTGGAGTGCTCCAGTAACTGTCTAGTCATGTAGCACAACATTCCCATCAACTCTGAAACTCGCTATTTAAAACTCACACAAAGTCATGGGACACGAATAAGTACTCATTCCAGAAGTACAATGCATATGAAGCCCACAAACAGTGAAGAGTGCAATCATATCAATAAAGAAAAGAAGAGCAATGATAAAAAGAGCAGGGAAGAGCAATGGCAGCTGCAAGAAATGAAGGAAAATGGGTTTTCTGGACTGCCAAAAACAAAGGAGACACTTGTGGCACTTTGGAACCAGCACAAATGTCTTTTCAACACTTATCACAAGCCTTATCACAACAGAGTAGAGAAAGAAATAAAATCCTCCATGTTGATTGACTCCAAAGATGCGTTGACCTGGTGATACTTTTGCAAAGCAATAAGAAATTTTTCCTGAGAAGCTATGAGGGATTTGTATAATCCGGCACTCTCTGTAATTCCTATTTGTGGAACCTAACATCCTTGAGACCACAAGGTAAATTTGAAATGCTTTCTGACTGAAAGTTGTGCAGTGTGCGATTCCTGCAAAACCATATGAAAGGATTCAAACACAATTTACTTGGCATCAGAACTGATATGGCAAAAGAGGACTTTGGCAGTTACAGAAGGTTCAGCAGACATAGTCAAGTGTCAGAAACAGTTATACATTACACATTAATCCATAATGTTAAAGTTTCATAATACCTCCGAGCATTTTACACAGCTCTTGAGGCCTTGTTTCTACATATCAGACAATGCTCCAAAGGCATGATTTTATCTTCTGGAAAATATGGCCCATTGCTCAGTGCTCAGTACTGCTCAGTGGCCCTTCAGGAACAGAAAATTGAGCAGACACAATATCCAAAATATCACTAAAAACACAAGACAAAACGTTCTTCAATGAGATTTTTTTTAATATAAGTACACCATGTTGGCAAATATCCCACAGAACACAAGATAGGTGCTGTTTTGAGGAAAGATATAAGCACACCAAAAGAGTAAAGATTTACTGACACCAAGACACTATATTTTCCTTTACTAGCTTCGGTACAGAGGGAAAATGCTACCGTTCGGGTATTACAACATGTAATGCTCAAGTCTAGCTGCATTAGACATTCAGTAAATAAATAAGTACATCCGGAGAGAAGGCGGGTTTGGGCAACAGCTGTGAATTTTCAAAGACTCATTCAACCTTGTCACACTTGCAGACTCACCAGCTGGAATTCGTTCCGACGTCCGTATGCTTCCAGAATGCCAGAGTCCTGCCACAGCGCCCTTAGAGCAGGAACATAGTGCTGGAAAGTGGAGGGCTCTACCGTCAGGCCGGCCTTATTCTCAAAAGCCATTACAAACATGCCATGCTTCTCATTCTCGGTGTTCTGCCATGGGATTCCCAGTTTCTCACGGGCATCCACCAGGACTCTCATACCCTGCAGGAGGAGAAAAGGGGAAAAAAAAACAAAAAAAAAAACATCAGAGGTAAGTCAGAAATGTGCTACAAATGTCCCCATTTTCTCAGACAAGACATGTAAACCATGTCTAAGGAATAGCTTTAGAGACAGGCTACACTTTAGTATATTTTAATTTTTCAGTACATGACGGGAAACTACAACGTTCACTGATAAAAAGAAGCTACATGAAAGTGGTCCTGTTTGTGTGACGAGGGAATTACTCAGTGGGTGGATGAACAACCGGATACAAACAAGACAAAGTATAAGAGAGAGTGGGAAGTATAGCATGAAGGTGGACAATTTTTTTTTTTTTTTACAATTAAGTTGAGAAAGAAAACCTGCTGCTTCTCCAGATCCAGAGGAAGCAGATGAGATGGTTTGGGTATGTAGTCAGGATGCTCCTGGATACGACACATGAGAAATATCCACGACAAAGCCTGCTGGGAGAAGAACAAACCCAGGAAACACTAGAGGTATAGTATTCTATTTCTCACATGGTTTGGAAGCATTCAGGAATTCCTCAGGAGGTTTTGTAAGATGCTGCTGAGGAAAGGAAAGTCTGCTCAGCATGTTGCTAAGGTGACCCTCACCAGGATAAAAGAAGTGAAAATGATAATGGAGGACAGATTTTGTTAAGTCTACCTATAATTACTCTGCCTTTCATCCAAAGGTGGACACAGCCAAAAGGCAAAGATCCAAACAAGTATTTGGCTGTGGCCTATTGTCTTGCTGTCCCAAATACCAATTGGGCACCCTGTCTCATACCTACACATACTGTATACCCCATTTTATCATCATTTGTATAGCTGCCTTAAAAGGTTGTCAGTTGAAAGATTGGAATTGTATGTGAAGTGTTTGTGTCTATCTGAACTCTTATCATTTGAAGGTGTACTGAAGCTTAGGTGATTTTGCAGAAAGCATGTGCAAAAGCAATGTATTTGTGAGTTATGTACTGCTGTCACATCCATATGAATAAATAACAGTCCAGAAAATTCAACACATTCTGTACTTAATCAGACTAACACAGTGTCCTTCTATAACTGGGCAATCATTCCACCCATTTACTGAACTTACTTAATCCAAATCTTAGAGTTGTAGACAGTGGTTGAGCAGAGGCCTGTAAAGTCGTGGCTGTATGTTTTTGTCCCAACCGGACTGATTAATTAGAAACCAATGCTTACCAACAAATGATCTTCTTTAATTTTATGGCTTGTTTTCATTCTGCCATGTTGGGTTATTCTCATTTCATAGATTATCATCCAAATGATCAATAGCCTGAAGCAGATTTGAAAAACTCAATCCACCACTTTTTTCCCTCTTCACTTTTCTTCCAAAGATTTTATTTAACGTTCACAATGAATACACACAAGTGTAAGTGGAAACAAGTTAGATGGAGAACTGCTGGTTTCTTTGGCATTACAGTAATCCCTCCTCCATCGCGGGGGTTGCATTCCAGAGCCACCCGCGAAATAAGAAAATCCGCGAAGTAGAGACCATATGTTTATATGGTTATTTTTATATTGTCATGCTTGGGTCACAGATTTGCGCAGAAACACAGGAGGTTGTAGAGAGACAGGAACGTTATTCAAACACTGCAAACAAACATTTGTCTCTTTTTCAAAAGTTTAAACTGTGCTCCATGACAAGACAGAGATGACAGTTCCGTCTCACAATTAAAAGAATGCAAACATATCTTCCTCTTCAAAGGAGTGCGTGTCAGGAGCAGTGACTGTCACAGAGATAGAGAGAAAAGCAAACAAATCAATAGGGCTGTTTGGCTTAAGTATGCGAAGCACCGCGGCACAAAGCTGTTGAAGGCGGCAGCTCACACCCCCTCCATCAGGAGCAGACAAAGAGAGAGAGAGAGAGAGATAGAGAGAGACAGAGTTTGTTTTTCAAGCACAAATCAATACGTGCCCTTCCAGCTTTTAAGTATGCGAAGCACCGTGCAGCATGTCATTTCAGGAAGCAGCTGCACAAAAGATAGCAATGTGAAGATAATCTTTCAGCATTTTTAGACGAGCGTCCGTATCGTCTAGGCGTGCGAACAGCCCCCCTGCTCAATCCCCCTACGTCAGGATCAGAGAAAGTCAGTGCAAGAGAAAGAGAAAAGTAAGCTGGGTAGCTTCTCAGCCATCTGCCAATAGTGTCCCTTGTATGAAATCAACTTGGCAAACCAACTGAGGAAGCATGTACCAGAAATTAAAAGACCCATTGTCCGCAGAAACCTGCGAAGCAGCGAAAAATCCGCGATATATATTTAAATATGCTTACATATAAAATCCGCGATGGAGTGAAGCCGCGAAAGGCGAAGCGCGATATAGCGAGGGATTACTGTATAATCTTATTGCTAATAAGGAGAAATTTAAACCAGTGAATGCAGCGGTTTTAAGACAAAATAAACTATGGGTGATGAACCTTAAAAAGCGAGACAAATAAAATGAAGCTTAAAAATGTTGACTAAGTAATAAGCGATTCAACAGCAATAACTGAGACATTAAGACGGTGCATTGGAACAAAAAAACTCTTTACTACATTGACAGGAAGTAACCAGCACTGAATGTGACACTGATTATCTACATTAACACACACGCACTTACTCAAACCAAGCAATACATTTTTAACCTGCAGATCTTTCAGATGAGACCTTGTACCTGGAATCCCTAAAAACATTAATCATTTAGAAATATGCAGGAAAGGCCAAGTGATTTTTTATTTGCAATAGTGATGGACAGGCTGACAGATGAGATTAGACAGGAGTCCCCGAGGACTATGATGTTTGCTGATGACATTATGCTTTGTGGCGAGAGAAGGGAGCGAGCAAGTCGAGGAGACACTGGAAAGGTTGAGATATGATCTAAAGAGAAGAGCAATGAAGGACAGTAGGAACAAGACAGAATACATGAGTGTAAATGAGAGGGAGGTCAGTGGAATGGTGAGGATGCAGGCAGTAGAGTTGGCAAAGGTGAACGAGTTTAAATACTTGGGATCAACAGTACAGAGTAATGGGGATTGTGGAAGAGAAGTGAAAAAGAGTGCAGGCAGGGTGGAATGGGTCGAGAAGAGTGTCAGGAGTAACTTGTGACAGATGGATATCAGCAAGAGTAAAAGGGAGGGTCTACAGATATGGGTTGGAGACGGTGGCACTGACCAGAACACATGTGACAGAGCTGGAGGTGGCAGAGTTAAAGATGCTAAGATTTGCACTGGGTGTGACGAGGATGGACAGGACTAGAAATGAGTACATTAGAGGGTAACTCAGGTTGGACGGTTGGGAGACAAAGTCAAAAAGGAGAGATTATGGTGGTTTGGACATGTGCAGAGGAGAGATGTTGGGAATATTGGGAAAAGGATGTTAAGGATAGAGCTGCCAGGAAAGAGGAAGGCCTAAGAGAAGGTTTACGGTTGTGGTGAGAGAGGACATGCAGGTGCTGGGTGTAACAGAGAAAGATGCAGAGGACAGGAAGGTATGGAAAAAGATGATCTGCTGTGGCAACCCCTAAAAGAAGAAGATAAAGAAGAAAGAGAAGAATACACCAAGTGAAAAGTACATGGGTAGTGCCGCTTGTCTGGCTGATTCTTTTAAATCAGCCAGACAAGCGGCAAGTACACACACAGTGCCTGACAGAAAAAATGTATATTGTGTTTAGAAGGGGAGAGTCCCGAGGCTTTGGAAAACATCTTGTATCACCTCAGTCCCAAAGGTGTCGCGTCCTAGTGAGCTGAATGACCTCTGGCCTGTCGCTCTGACGTCACATGTGATGAAGACCATGGAGCGGCTGCTGCTTCACCACCTGAGGCCACAAGTCCGCCACGCCCTCGCCCCTCTGCAGTTCGCATACCAGGAGAAGGTGGGAGCGGAGGATGCCATCATCTATATGCTACACCGATCCCTCTCCCACTCGAACAGAGGCAGTGGTGCTGTAAGAATTATGTTTCTGGACTCCTCTAGCGCCTTCAACACCACCCAACCTCTGCTCCTTAGGGACAAGCTGACAGAGATGGGAGTAGATTCATACCTGGTGGCATGGATCGTGGACTATCTTACAAACAGACCTCAGTATGTGTGTCTTGGGAACTGCAGGTCTGACATTGTGGTCAGCAACACAGGAGCGCCGCAGAGGACTGTACTTTCTCCGGTCCTGTTCAGCCTATATACATCGGACTTCCAATACACAACTCGGAGTCCTGCCACGTGTAAAGGTTCGCTGACGACACTGCTATCGTGGGCTGCATCAGGAGTGGGCAGGAGGAGGAGTATAGGAACCTCATTAAGGACTTTGTTAAATGGTGCGACTCAAACCACCTACACCTAAACACCAGCAAAACCAAGGAGCTGGTGGTGGATTTTAGGAGACCCAGGCCCCTCCTGGACCTCGTGATTATCAGAGAAGACTGTGTGCAGAGGGTGCAGACCTATAAATACCTGGGAGTGCAGCTGGATGATAAATTGGACTGGACTGCCAATACTGATTCTCTGTGCAAGAGAGGACAGAGCCGGTTATACTTCCTTAGAAGACTGGCGTCCTTCAACATCTGCAATAAGATGCTGCAGATGTTCTATCAGATGGTTGTGGCGAGTGCCCTCTTCTACACGATGGTGTGCTGGGGAGGCAGCATTAAGAAGAAGGACGCCTCACGCCTGGACAAACTGGTGAGGAAGACAGGCTCTATTGTAGGCATGGAGCTGGACAGTTTGACATCCGTAGCAGAGCGACAGGCGCTGAGCAGGCTCCTATCAATTATGGAGAATCCACTGCATCCACTAAACAGTGTCATCTCCAGACAGAGGAGCAGCTTCAGCGACAGACTGCTGTCACTGTCCTGCTCCACTGACAGACTGAGCAGAACGTTCCTCCCCCAAACTATGCGACTCTTCAATTCCACCCGGGGGGGGGTAAACGTTAACATTATTCAAAGTTATTGTCTGTTTTTACCTGCATTTTTATTACTCTTTAATTTAATATTGTTTTTTGTATCAGTATGCTGCTGCAGGAGTATGTGAATTTCCCCTTGGGATTAATAAAGTATCTATCTATCTAGAATTTGATTTGTTAAGAATTTCATGATAATTCTAGTCCATCCCCAATACATGCACATGCAGATTATATAAGGCAGCATAATAGAACTGTATTGGTGTTAATGCCTCACAGATCCAGTCCAATTACTATTTATGTGTATGGAAAGTGATAAAAATACCCAAAAGGAATCTAGCTTGAAATACTATATACAATAAAGATAGAAAGAAGTGGAGCACCCCATGGTAATACAGAGTACAGCAAATGCTACACCACTGCCGTCAACACAAGGTGCTCCACAACCTTACGGAAAACAGCGTTTTGCATTACCACATGCAAAAGTGGTTTTTCAAGTGTTGTAGAGGCCATCATGCACTGTTGAGCAGAGTCATATATTGGGCCTTCATGAAGCAGCACGGTCCTTCTGCAAAACTGCAAAATGAACCGAACAGGTAGGGTCTGCAGTGTATCAACATTGACAAAAATGGGGAATAGGAGGACACCCATAACCAGAGACATTCTTCTAAATAGCCCAGAAGTACGTCAAGACAGGTAACTTCAGACTGAATGGCCATAGCAGCACACATCATAAGAGTCCATGTGGGCCATAAACAATTCTTGAAGCAGTAGTGCAGTCACACACTCCCCTGGCATGAGTATCACCCAATGATCGTCACCACTATATTAGTGTGAGTGAAGAAAGTAATGGTGTTCCATTGATTTTATTGATGAAAGTAGATTCTGCCCAGGAATGATACCTGATAATCATCTATGTCCATCGATTGTATGCCTGCAGTGCAAAGGGCACTTGTTGGCATCATGATGTGGGGTACTAACAGCTTGTATACTTCTGGCATATGTGGAGTGGACATTGGTTAGCATTAATTACATCAGGGACATCATCCAGGTAGTCCAGTTCCCATGTCGGGGCAGCAAGGTCATTAGGTTTCTTCTTGTTTAAGCATGTATGAGACTGGATTGAACAGCTTGTCTCTCACACCCTGTCAGCAACGAAGAACCTCAGTGAGTTGCACCTCCAGGTCGAAAAGGCATGGACTGACATTCCACAGGTGGACATTCATTATCTGTATAATCATTTGCATGCCAGAGAGCAGGCCTGTATTTTATCACAGGACAGTTACGCACAATAATAATGTGAGTAAGCTGCAACTCGTGATACTCTATGTACCAAAAAAATATAAATTGTATCACTTTGTGAGTGAGTGGGTGAGTGAGTGTGTGTGTACTTCACATACTCAGATGGCTCTCGTACCTGATTCTCAGTTTCTGAGACTAATCTACAAGGTGCCCAAACACACACACACTTTTCACTAGTAAATAAACATACATTTAACGTTTTAAATAAACATACAAATATATATGCATCTGCAAAGAATTAAAAACATTTGTTAAATTGAACATATTAAGTGCAAATGGCAAGCATGAAGAGAGCCATCACTACTTTGCCTTCTAAAAATGTTCCAGCTGTGAAAGCCAACCTTTCATGAAATCCAAAGCCCTACTTGTTTGGCAGGCAAAGTATTTTCCTTTATTAAAATGATCCTTACAGGATCCAATTGTTTTGCACTTCCTTGATCTCTTGCCAAGCAAGTATTTCACCTGTTTTATTTCAATGGTTCAGCTGCTCTCCAGTGCACTGGGGCTCAGAAGATTTGCTTTGACCTCCTCAGCATTAATGCAGAAGATAAAAAGACCAGAATAATAAAGAAATAGCAGACGATGCAATTATGCAGGACAATGCTTCCCAGAAAAAAGAAAGCACCTTAAGAAGATGGCCACATTCCAATAATCATTTCCCTAATCAGTCTCATGTGAAGGAGAATAAAGAGGAGGACAAAAAAAACAATACTTAGAATTCAGCTCCTTCCATCAAACAGGAGGTCAAGAGAAATAAGTGAAGGTATGAGAAATTGTGACATGACAGCAAAGTGTCAGTAGCAACTCAAACTTCCAACAATCAAAACATACTGAAAAAGAAATTAACACAGATATCAATCACAAGAGACACCACGAGAATGAAGCCCTGGAGTTGCTTTGCCCAGCTATTTAGGCATCTTGTGACTCACTCAGCATGTGTGTTTTTTCAGTTGGGGAGCTTATGTGTGCAAACCTTTTTTGCTCCCAGTCAGTGTTTGTCTTGTCATGCCCGACTCTGTGGAATGTAGCCTTATCTACAGCTTCAAAAAGTGAAGCCCTAAAATGGGCTAGTGTTGCTTATTTTTAAAGTGAGTGAACTCAACATGTCTGGATTTGTAATCCTATCTTCCATTTCTTTAAACGTTTCTCCTTTGCCCTGTGTCTTTTGCAATGAATGGCATCTCTGGCCACAAGTGTAAGGGGGTGAGGATAAGCACAACAGCAATCTGCTTAGAAAAATTCACAAACAGAATTAAAAAGTCACTTGTTGGCATGATTCACCCAGAGTGTCTTCCCCGGCTTCTGTTTATTTTGCTTTTCTGTGTTTTCTTTTTAAAGTATAATTTTTGGTATGTTTATTGTAATTATGTACTTTTTGTTAATTCTGCAGTGGTAATTTACTATTTAATGTCTATGTGTATTTGTATAGTTCTCCTATGTTCCTGCTGCTTTGTGGGTGGAGCCCCAGAGGCAGGCCACCTTGATGTTGCAGCTGAAGGACCGCCCTCTGTCTTCCTATTCTGAAGTCATTTCATAGAGTGTATTTCCTAATGCTGATGGCACATTATGCAAATTTTAGTCGTAAGGCATGTCAGACTAGATGACTGCCAATTATGGGAGCATATCACCGACTGCCTTTGACATGCTAAGATTTTGTAAATGAATTGTACACCAGAAAAATCACTGGAAAAGTCATCTAATGTGGTATTGGCCACAAGTATTGATTTTCTGGTTTCTGGATTTTGCTTCTGACTACTGGATTATAATCTGGGACTTGTTTACTTGAAAGGCAACAGAGAGCAAACATTTTTTTGCCTTCTGCTGCATCTTTTGCTTCTTTGCATTTTTATAAATAAACATCGCTGTTTATTAATAATCTGTTTTGGCCCTGTCCTTCTTATGCACAGGTTTTTAATTTCCTCTCCAAAAAAAGACATTATTGTGTATTTCTGATATTTTTTGGGAGTAATGAACAAGTGTTTTGAACTTTACAAGTCAGGGCCCCTTTTATGCCAGTGTAGGCCGAAGCCCGATGTTTGAATGCCTTGTTTTTGGATTATTTGGTAGCCTACATCCTTTTTGCTATTTACAGTAAGTGTACCTGATTCATGACATTGGTCTACCATACCTATAAAAAAATAGTTAAATTTCTTTAAAATGTTTTTTTTCAAATTTTCACAATGTGAAATCTTAATTTATATAAATGCAGTATTTTTACACTCATTAACACAATCTTTTTAATACATATAGGATTATGGTGAGCTGCAACCCCTGGCAGCACGGGGCAGAAAAACAACCCTGGACATGGATCCAGTTTATCATTGTACCCATTCACACGCGATCACACTCATAACTCACACACAGGCCAATTTAGAATCCCCAATTAACCTCTCCACCATTATTTTCAGGATGAGTCAGGAAAACTGCACTACCAGTACAAAACCCACATAGACATGGGGAGAATATGCACAGACAATGGTGTCAATGGTGGGCACAGGATTCAAAACCAGGAGCTTGGAATCATAAGACAGCAGTGCTAAGCAAAGACGACTGTGGTGGACCAGAGACTACCATAGGATGTCCACTGTATGGCAAACATCAACAATGACAAGAAGTAAACAAAGGGTCTACAGAGCCTTCTAAATTAATTAAAAATAGACAAAGAGAAAATTCCCTATAGAGGGTCAGGTAAGATCTGTCACAGTGATGAAGGACACTATTCCATATTGACAAGAGTCAAAATGACATGCCCACATTAATGTGAAGAAAAATGAAAATGACCAAAAAAGAAAGTCTCAGACCCTTCCACAAATAAGCCTATTTGTTTGGGATATCTGAGGATCATCATCACGCGTGGCCACAGCTGTAAAGATACGTCCACGATGAACTGAAAACCATTCCAACCCATACATTATAATCATATCACACCAACATTATTCATGGCAAAATGAAGAAACAATAGCAAAAAGTCTAAGAAGGGCTTCTGCACCCATGACCCAAACTCCAGGCTCTGTAGTTGCTACTCTCCCATAAAGCTGCAACTGCTGAAGCACCTGGGAGACCGTTGATGTCTTCAGTTTCTCAAATTTCAGATACTTTATCTTGTAACTCCTTCAGAGGTCTTAAAAGTCTCTTGATGGCCTACCTCACCAGTCTTCATTTTGCATAACCACTGTTCCTGTCTCCATCCTGACCTGTGCTTTTTAACCACCTTTAATGGAGTTGACTTTGTGATCTTTTCTCTCATTGTGTAGGTTAGGCCACCATCATGACTTGCCACAAGTTAGACCTTTCAGATAAGCTACATTTAGATTACAAGCGATTGGAAACCCATTGACTATACATTATTGATCTCCACTGAATGAATTTTGTGACTTCTAAAACCAGTTGGCTGCATCAGTGATGATTTATGGGTGTCGTATTAAAGGGAGTGAAAACTTATTAGTTTTGTATTTTATATTTGTAAATAATTTAGACCAGTTAGCAGAAATCTGTTTTCAGTTGGACATTAAAGTGTCTATTCTGTTGGTCAGTGTCAAAAAAGCCAAATTAAATCTACTGGGATTTAATGTTATATAATAAAAAATTTTAAAAACTTCCAATGGGGTATTGTGACTTTGTCTGGCATCAGATGCAGCAAAACAAATAGAAAATTTTTCTTAGAGCACTTTAAACTTGCCAGAACATTCCAGCCATATTAGAGAGGCAGAGGAGGACAATACTTGTTTCCTAAGACCAAGGAAAAAAACATCACCAAGAGTTCTAGGAAGCTCATCATCTGACACCAGGCTCTCCTCTTTAAAAGTGGCAGCTGAAGGCCTTAAACATTTGTCTTCAAATTCTGAATTTTACAGTCACCAAGACAGGAGCCTTCATCCCCACAACTTGCTGCACTCCTCCTTAACTTAAGTGAAATGTTCCACTGATCGAGCACTTTTAAAACCACAGTTTGGCTCTGAGCAGGCAGTCGTCAGCCACTGTGTGTATCTTAAATAACGGGTGGGTTGCAATAAATAAATTAATCAAGGTATGTTCTGTTAGTCTGGGCTGCTCCCCAATAGCAAACCAGCATTTTTCTTTATTTCAAAGTCCACAAGCAGTACTCTAATCATCTATCCATTTCCTTAACAAAAACAGATGTAATGGGAACATTCCACCACACGTAAAAAAACAAGTGTGAACAGATGGCCCACAATGGTTTTATCTTCAATCGGCAACAAAACATTTTGTTACATCTAGTGGCACTGCCACCACAGACCCCATCAGATGTTTTTACAAAGAATCTCACCTATTGATGACAAGCAGAGTAATCTCCTGGGAAAAGAAATGCAAAAAACTAAAAGGGGCAGCAGCTTCGGACAAAAGAGGTACAGTATGCCTTATCAGCAGTTTCCAAACATGGCTCCACAAGTATAAGACAGTAGCTCAAAGAATTGAACTTCATCATCCTAATGAATTATGTTCATTCTGATCTTTACACTGCTATTTTTATTAACAAAACTGCTTCTAAAAAGTTGGAGAGATCACTTCAAAGAATAAATTATCTTTCTTGCATGTTCTTCGCCCATATGACAAAAACATGCCAATAACTGAGGAATTAATGACAAATTACACAGTAAATGGTCTCCAGATGTCAATCTCTAGTATACACTGTGACAGTTTAAGGTCTCCGTGACCCCTTGAACCCTCAGACTAGACGTCAGACACCAGGTAAAAGTCCAAATATGATATTTATTATTATAAATAAGTGCACAAAGCACCCTCCTCTCCACAATACTCAGTAATAATCAATAATTAAACAATAACCAATACACAATCCTCCACTCCCAGACGCGTTGCCCTCCTTCCACCCAGCTCAGCTCGACGTCTGGGATTTCCCATAGTCCTTTTATATTCCCTGACCCGGAAGTGTTTCCCATCCTGCAGTCCATGTGATTTCTTATCACTTCCGGGTCAGATAAAAAGTCCTTTTCTTCAACCTGGAACTTGCCTACGACGAACTTCCGGGTTATAGGGCACAAACAACTCTCTGGGCCTCCCTGCAGCGTCATCTGCTGGCCCCTGTGATATCCAGCAAGGCTGTAAAGGAAAACTCCATCGTCCATGATTCCCTGCTGGTATTCGGGGCACTTCCATGCAGCAGGGACAGCTCCATCTGGCGGCCTGGGGTTGTTGGCCAGGGTGACAGGCCGGCCATATCCCACAACACGTAAGAAAATCTTAAACCACGGAGCAAAACTGAACATGCAGGGAAACGCCTCTCATGTTCCAGTAGAAAGCTCTCCAACAGGCTTCTTCATAAAATGTGCAACAAGAAGCAAGACTGCAGGGCTGTCAGTAGTGTGACTGGTGACACAGTGAAACTCAAATGATGCTGAAGCCCCCCACACTACTGCCACAACACAGAGAAGACTTCTTCTAAAAAAAGTTATTTTCCTTTTTCATTCACCAGAAGCAAAGCATGTTATGTTCGTGGAAGGCATTGTTTGAGATGACAAAGCACATATTCCTAGTTTAAGTATTCATTTGAAAAACAGAATTGGCTATAAGGGGATGCATGTGCTTAGTAAAATGCTTAGGCACATTTTAGAACCTTAGAACATTTCAACAAAAATAGGCCATTCAACCAAACAAAGCTTGTCTATCCTATCCACCAAATTTCACCAAAATAGCATCAAGTTCAGTTTTCATGGTCCCTAAAGTCCTGCTCAGTACCACAATACTTGTTATTTTATTCCATGTGTCTATGGTTCTGTGTGAAGAAAAACTTTCATAAATTTGTGTAAAGCCTATCCTTAACAAGCTTTCTACCAGTAGCCTTGTGTTCTTGTTGACAAGCTCATTTTACATTAACAACTGTGATCCTCTATTGATTCCTTTCATAATTTAAAACATCAGTCGTGTTACCTCTTAATATCCATTTGCTTAAACTGAAAGGGTCCAACTTCTTCAGTCTTTCCTTATAACTCCTATCCTGCAGTCCTGGAATCAGCGTAATAGATCTTCTCTGGACCTTTTGTAGCACTCCTATTGTTTTTTTTTTGTAGCCTGGAGATCAAAACTGCATGCAGTACTTCAGATAAGCCCTCATTAGTCACCCTCCTTTGGGATTAATACAGCTAAAATACTGTACACTGTTGTCACCTGTCTTCACCACTGACACAAGGTGGGACAGAAATATGGATTCAGGTTGTCTATGCCAAATTCTGATCATACCATCTGCATGAAGTACTAGAAACTAAGGTCATCAAACCAGACACTTTACTTTTCCTCAGACACCCACATCTGGGGATCACATACCCAATGTCGCTTCAGATTCCAGTTCTTAGCTGACTCAAGTGGAACCTGCTGTAGTCTTCTACTGTTGTAGCCCATGTCTATCAAGGTCCAATTATGCTATGTGTTTACAGTTGCTCTTCTTTACACTCCTCTTGTCTATTTGTGGCCTTCCAGTTACTCTGTCCATTCTTCTCTAACATCTCTCATTAATAAGGTGTTTTTGCCTACAGAACTGCTACTCACTGGAATCTATTTGTGCTACATTCTCTGTAACCTCTGCAGTGTATAGAAAATCCCACAAGTGCAATGGTTAATGAAATGCTGGAATCACTAGGCCATGTACCAACAATCAATTCACGGTCAAAGTGGGTTAGGTCACACATAATGCTGATTCTAACATCTGGTCAAACAACCACTAGTAGTCCTTTAGATCCACTACAATATATTGTGTGGCCCGATTAGCTCTTTGGAGGAGCAGGAGGACCTAATAAAGTGTGTCTAAAACTATTTCTAATTAAATTATAAGAACAAAAAAGTAGTCTTCATAAAGACATTTAGGCCTTAAAGACATCAAATGAGATACAGAAATAATTCTAGTCACTGATAAATGGAGATAACTGAAAAACACACAACAACAACTACTGAGAAAAAACAATAATCTAGCTGCCCAACACTACTTGCACAGACGGGCGCACGAAAAGTAGCCACATATCCATAAAGGAGCCCCTGCCTTGGTCTTAGCAACAGCAGGTGACACTAATAGGAAGTCACCATGAATGTTTTGTTAGTTCTATTATGTATACGCATGCTGGAGAGACATGCCATATTCATAGGAACAGAGTAATTCGATCATGGATCTTCTCTGTCAAATTGACACAAGGGACTCACAGAAAAATATCTTGGAGCAAATATCTAACAACCAGTAAGAAAAAACATTCAATCCATATCCAGAGGTTGCAGACCATATTGAGAGAAGTCCTCATACGTTGACAAGGTTGACAATAGAACTGGGGTGTCACAAAGGTCATGTCAGCATGTACTCCAAGATTTGTGGGGTAATCATGATTTACCTTTCACCATTGTATTTACAATATTAATTACTTTTATGCTAAAGACAATGCAAACTTTAAAGAAGGGGGTCTACTTTAAGAATCATACATAATGAATTCACTATCTTATTACTTCATCCCTTGGGAATAAAAGGCAACATTTTCATAGGATTGAGCAATTGTGTAATTTTGTTACAATCACAAGATCTGCCATTCATGGACTGCTAAGAAAGCTGTTACAAGCCAAGCCAAAGCTGATAAGCATTGCCAGCAAGGGTTATACCACATTCAAGGTAGCATCGGAGAACAAAGGGTTACATAAAAGCTAAACATTTTATTTTACACAGTCAGTCACAAGCAGCAAGTTCTCGTGTGCAGGCAAACAAAAAGCAGCCAAAGTCCCCTTTCCGAGGCCTTGCCCACTTCTCCGTCCGCTTCCTCAGAGATTTAGTCCCAACCACGCCACCGGGTTTCCCAGGCTGCTCTGACCTTTCACCCATTTCTTCCCAGCAAGTCTGGGAACTGACATAACTCTTTCAGTGAGTTTCACTGAAGACTTCCAACTATAAGGCACTGTTATTAGAAAACATGAAGTGGCCTAATGTGGCTCTTGGCTTACACCAACACATGTAAGAAACCCAGGAAAAAAAATACATGTCATCTATTTGTACAACATTCTAGATAACCAAGATGACAGTATCACAATTGAGCAAAGAGCTGTGATAAAAACAAATTCATTTTAATTATTTTTCATACAAAGTATTTTAAATTTCACGAATTTTGCATAGTGCTCTTTGTGGTAAGTTAGCTCAAACTATGACAAAGTGCACAGTTCATGGGAGCTGGCTGCTATGGTAGATCAGAAGACGCATTTATATGTTTTGCCAGATGAGGGACAGAGAAGGAGCATCAATGACATGAAAAGGCTATGCTCATTACAATACTGCGATGTCTGTATACAAATCCATAATAGCTTTTTGAAACAATATATTCAACAGCATACCCATCATTCTTTCGATACATGGGGGAAAAAAATGTTAATTAAAAAAAAAAAAAAAACAGTACAAAGCAATAAGGTGTTCTTTGCACTTAGATCCACTTAGAAAATAAGAAAAACAGTAAGGATGTCAACTCTCAAAAACGAGACATTATTGGCACTGGCTGCCATACTGCCATTTTATGCTGCCTATAATTTCTTTTATTATACCATTCAGTCATATCAGTCTTGTTTCTCCCCTTATCATTTTCCTCTGTTTTTTGAATTTTGCAGCATTCAGCTAAAACTTCTCTTTGACTCTGGCTACATGTGAAACCCTTTAGGAATGATACACTTAAAAAATAATTCTGTAGAGGAGTGTGGGTTTATCAGAAAATTTGATCAAATCAGCATATGTCCAAACAAATAAGCAAAACTGACTGAAATACAGGTTTTTCATCTTTGTGTAGTTCACTTCCCAGAAGGCCCGCATAGTTCTTTGCGCAGTTTATCAAGTGCAAAGCAGCACAGAGATTATCGGGAATGACATAAGTGAAAACAGATACTCATACGGGATTTTTTCTTCCCCCAAACAAATTTGTGCACGTGCTGTAATGGTGGACATTCATATCTGTCAGTCAGTAATTTTCCAACCAGCATTCATATCATATTTTGTAAATAAATAATGCCTTCTCACAACCTAGGGGATGACTACAGACAGCATGCAAATTGCACCACGGTAATCAGGATGTATCTTTAGTGCTCCATCGTTGGCTGAACATTTAAATTTTACTCTGGTGATGTGGAATGTACAATTAGCTACATATAATGCTACCACTTAGGACAAAAATATCTTGAATTGACTAATGGCATCATACAAAAATATGCAATCTGCAGACAGAGCCATGGAACTCGTACATCTGATCAGCATCATGCAGAATAGACACTTCTTGTGATGCACACCCCATAGTTAAGAAGGAGACGCGAAGCTGCCAACTCATTCTCTGCAGCGGAGCCGACGTGTTTTTCAACAGGCACAAAATTGTAAGTTGAAATTACATCCTCCATATTTCTGGTCTTGAGACTTTCAGGAGGTACCAAGGATTACAGGTCAATTAGATAGTCTTAAACCCCTCCATGACCCCAGCAATTCACACCTTCACTGGACGTATAGATAAATGTTACATATCTAATGTGCTAAAGGCAAGACAGCAATAGTAGGAGGAAAGCAAAACTTGGCAAAAATTCTGAAATAAAATTCAAATTCAAGTCAGATGACTGCCCAAACCCTACCTGGGCAAACTATATGAATCTGAGACATTCAAGCAAATTTCAAACACTGTCTTTTCTTCTTTGTTGCTGTCAATACCTGGACATAAGTATTAAATCTGAAATAATGCAACCAGGTTAGTGAGTGTCCCCTGTGATAGATGGGCTTCCCATCTATGTTTTGGTTCCTGGTTTGCCCCCAGTGCTACCAGGATAGGCTGCAGTGGACCATGACTCTGTGTTTTAATAGGGGGTCTAGAAAATAACAGTAAATGAATACTCATGGTTTTATTTAATAATCTGTGCAGAACTCTGAGCCACAAAGCAAAATATTTTTACCCACAGAAAACATTCTCGGTACAGTTAAGCATGGTCGCAAGGACACAGTCAAGTACTAACGTGCTCAGGCACACCTAACACAGAAACAAATTTGAATTTACTTTAAACAACTTTTGCTTTTTCCCTAAACATTGAGTTAAACCCTCACAACTCTCTTACACAATACTGATGTGTATTGCACAGATCTCATTACAATGACACAATGCTGACCTCACCACATCAGGACAAGACACTGTAAGCTCCGTGACACAACTGTACAGCTTCAGCGGACTTGGCACATCTTGGAGCTAAAAAATATTTAAAAGATGTAAAAGAAATTATTTGTTAGACAGGAATCACTTATGAATGTAACAAAAGTGTTTTTTTATGATGATACTGAGTACTTCATAATCGGGTCAAGTCAGTGGCCTTGAGTGTCTGCGGTAATATAACAATTTAATACACTCAGTAATTGAGTGTGTGTGTGACTCTGGACTGAATTAAAATGTATAAAGTGCAGTTACATTTATATTATCTGTGGATTTTATCTAAAATGGTTTCCAAATCACAAATCCATGGTACAGTAATTTCCTTATTTATATACAGTAATTGGAGACCCTGCAGTTCAACTGGCTCACCAAGGGTCACATGATGGTGGGGCCTGAAGCAGGGAGCATCTGGTTTTCACTCCGTTATCTCTGCCACATGATCACACTGCCAACATCAGCAACTCCATTTAGTTATTTAATCAAAGCAACTTACAAATGAAAAGAGCACAGTACAAGTGCATTACTAATTCCAGGAGTTAGGTTGAGCCACTCACTCATAATCACTTTCAGGGCAACATTAAAGACACTTAAATGTGTCAAGTGCATTAACAAGTAAGCAGTGCTATCTATCTCCCATAACAGAGTATTATTTGTGAATAAATATTACTTTTGTGAGAAATCATGAAATGTTTCACACTTTTATCTTGCGAGACCTAGAAATCTGTAGCTTCAGGAGCAAGACTGGAAGAAAACCTGGATGGGTTACCATTTCATTACATGGTATCTATTGCAACAGTGACTTCTTTATTTATTTCAGTTATGCATTGACCATGAGTGACTTACAAACTGCAAAATCTACAGTAGAGCTGTTAACAGACATTTAAAGTGAGATTAGTGACTGATTCACAGGCACACAACAAGTTAACAATGGGGTTTAGACCACAGCACCTTACTCATCGGGTGACAGAGTGTCTTAAGTCATAATCTCTTATTTATTTATTAAGCTGAATCAACATACAAAGCACAAGTGCATAGTACAGGTATTCTAAACAAGATTATGCTAGAGTAGGCTGGTGTAATAATTTGTAATCCAAAAAAATAATTAAATAAACCGAGCTTTAACCATATTAAAAGTGACAACCTGTAGTGCTGAAGAGTGCATGTTTTTATCTCCTTGCTTGCCTTTGCCTTGTGTCTGTGTTTTTAAAAGAATTTTGTCAGTGAATGATTTGAGTGGCAGCACCACCCTTGAAGGAAGAACTTTGGGTCTGATTGTGGGTTTAAGCACAAATCAGGAGAAACACCATTTACAAAGGCGAAAGAAGAAATTTAGAATGAGAGTGGTTTACCAGTAGTGGATCAACCAAAATGGATCATCCATGTGTTTCAACCCATGTGTTTGGCGACACAGTAAGTAAAATGCACATATAGGCAGTGACACCCCCACTGTGTCTTCAGGCAATTTGTGTTTTGCAGATGTTTCATTACCGAGTCAGAATTGCAAAAATAGTTAACAGCTTCATATGCAAGCTCATTTCAAGTCTTCAGTAGTGAAGACTTTGCCAAATACTGTATATAGCGCAGGTTGCCATCCTTCATCACAAATTTCAATATTGCTTTCATATCTGCAAGACAAATTTAGCAGTTTTTTCATGTTCTCTTGCTGCTAAGCCTATACCATATTATGCAACGTTTATTATTTGGGTACGTCAGACTTGCCGACTGCTGTTGCTGATCTCTTCCCTAGACCATGTTAATTTTTATTGAAAACTGCTAGGTTAAGTTATATAGCTGCATGCCAACTTTCCAGCACAGTTGTGCTTGCCCCTTTTTGTGCTACCTGACAAAACCCGTGCTGTACGAAGGGTTAAAGGGTATGGTAAGTTCAAGTACAGATGAGTTTCTAATCTGTTTGTGAAGTCCAAAACACTCATGTTCCTTATTCTTTATCGCTACATTATATACATTGTACTTCCAGATGAGCATTCGTTAGCTGCCAAATTCCATGCACACACTGCACCGCCTACTGTCTCCATCTTGCTAAGATTATGTAAACGAAGGCTATGACTAAAACCACCAGAAAAGTCATCTAATGTGACATGGCCTTTAATGAAGCCTTGCAAGCAAAAGTAGATGAACTCCAGTGCAATTGTGAACTTAAAATACATTTAACAAAGCTTCTTTGCCTGATTTTTAAAGACTGTACTGGATTTGTTTACAAAGCTTTGCAAGCCTGCTTTGTCTATGACATCATTACTTGGTATCACATACAGTTCTGAGCAGGTCTTTTCAGAAATAAAAAATGACAACAAACAAATACATAAGCTTTCTAACAGATGCAAATCTTTACAATGGATTAATTATTGTGACATCTAGCATCTCAGTTATATTAACAGTTTGTGCAGAGGCAAGCAAGTTTCATGTTCGCAACCAGAGCAACACTGTAGTGAAATCACAATAAAAGAGCAATTTTAAAATGGTGTTTGGGCATTACTCTTAATAGATTTTAATAAACATTTTATAATTCAACCATTGCTTAGAGAACTAATTTAAGGGTTAATATTTGCCATTAACATGTGCTAGATCGAAACAGATCACCTGAGTTCATAGGTACACCCAAATTTTAGGCAGACCACTATACAAGTCAAAAAAATCTGTCCACCCCGCTCTTGCTCATTTTGCCTACTACTGTTATGTTTTTATTATTTTGTTATTTGTCAAATGTTTACTGTATTTAAATTGAAATTCATTTTCTGTTACATTTTGTTCCGTGTATTTACAATAAAGTTTTTATGCATGTGACATCATTCTAGTAGGTTTCTTGTGTTTTGTGGGTGGAACCACAGGGGGTTGGACCACCTGTTGCAAGAGAGCTAGGAAACGCTCCAGCCCATAAAAAGCAGTCTGGAAACGTGTTCCTTGAAGATTATTGCATTGTTTGTTTAGTGGATTTACTGGTTTTGCTGACTTTTTGCTTCTATTTATTGAATTTTGTAATTGGATTGTTTTTGGGACTTGTTAACTTTATGATTGCCTTTCAGGCACCTCCTTTTTTTGCTTGTTTCAGCAGCTTCTTTTTTTATCCTTTCTGCAAAAAAAAATTCTCATATAAAGATTATTGTAGTACTTGTCACCATATAAGGCGGAGTTTCCACAGTTCTCCCTCTTGTGGAAAGTATTTTGAGACTCTCTTGTGCTTTTTGAACTTTAAAAGCCTGCTCTCCACTTTGAGGCCTAGACAGTCCTTAACCATTTCCCCAAGGTCAGGCTTGTCTTAGGGTGGGACTTGCTTTAGGTAGGCCAGTCAAGATTTTGTGGGCCTTTTTGAGGGCCTCAAACATTATGCTATCTTGTGGTGCCAGAGCCATAAAAAATGTAACATTAAATGCATGCCTCTTACACTTTCATCCAAAGGAACTTACAAGTCACTATTGTGTAAATGCACGCAAATAGTCAGTTGGAGCGAGTGCCCTGCTTCAGACTGGTGCCATATTCAGGATTATTTACTGCCTTTCATCCAAAACAGCGCACATCTGTATGGTACATTGTTTTTAATTTGTAAATTGGGAGGTCTGGGACGATAGGCTGCTCACTCAGCGTTGCACAGTGAATTAGTAACGGAGTTAACATTTATCATGCTGCAGGCCATGTCATTTCATCTACGTTAAGATTTTCACAGTACCACAAATTACTAGAGAGAATTTGCAGACTGGTGGAGATGGCATTAAATGCACTAGTCTAAGTAATATATTAAATGGACTAGTCATCTTTACAGCACTTAAAAAAAAAAAAGAAAAAAAGATGCAACGATCTTAAAAGGGAAGACAACCCATTCTGTTTGTGACGCGACAGCTGAACAGAGTAAAAAGTGTTTTTACTTGTAGAACATTGGCCAGCACAGATGCAACTTCCTCTATGCTCTGATCCTCCATTTTGTTGGACTGCCTGTGCCTTAGCTGCCATCTCATTTAGCGGCTTTTTGTATGCTAATTAATGTATTTACAGACATCCAGTGTTGGGATGTTTGCTGAAGTTCACATGCTAGAAGTGAAAAAACAAGAATTTCTTTTGTTGCCACGCTCTGTAAGTTTAAAAGGGTAGAAATAAATCTCTGAGCAAAACTTTGAAAGCTTGTCTGCATTTACCACAGGGGTGAGATTGATGGTTGCCATTTAGCAGTAAAACCGAAGCAAAATCTGCAATGAAAAGAATAACATGGCATCAGTTCAGATAGTAAACCTGAGTCCAAGTGTCCTTCACTTTATTTAAATATGCAAAACCACACAAGATCTACAGACATCTAAAACTGAGGGATGTGTGAAAGTACAATGGTTTATTAGAAGAAGGAAGCAGACACTCGCGAGCCCTTTCATACACTCAGGATGTCTTGGGAAATAAATGCTAAATTGCCAAATCCATATCTGTACTGTATATCTGTTTTGCTCTTTTTTTTTTTTTTTATTAGTGTCAGGTTTTGATTTTCATTTTTGAGCTTATTTTTGTCCACAACTTCTTGTTATCAATTTTGCTCTGTAGTTTTTGTTGCCTTAACGCTTTGATCTGCCGGTTCTAAACTTTTGCCTGGCCTTCACTATGAATGTTGCCATATACTTTCACCTCCTGGTCCTTGTTGCACTAACAATAATCCTTGGAGACATTTTGTCTCGTAACACCTGACAGATGTCTATAAATGAATTTCAGGCTGGAGAGTCTGTGGAGGTAGACACTACTTCAATCTAGTCTGTGTCCAAAAGGCATTTAGTAAAGAATAAAAAACCCTCACTGGCACAGATAATACAGGAGAATGCAAAATGTCATAAAACAAGGATCAACTAGTTGTTAAACAAAGCACATTACATGGAGAAAGCAGGTCAATAACTGCAATAGCGCTGACAATGGCATGCAAGACAGATGCGGATAGTCATTTCTGGAGTAAGCAGCCTGCTCAAGTCTTAAATTAAAACCTGACACAGCCTAATCTCAGTTTATCGATTTTTGTATAGTAATGCAACTTTAATAAATGGAAAACATCTGAGGAACGGAAATGTATTTAAAATAAGTTATATGAGACAAGCTTGTTTCAGGGGGTATACTGCAAGTCTTTTGCTGAATCAGCCTTTAAAAACAAGATATGGTGCCCATGCTTTATGCACTAAATTCAGAAGTAGGCTGTCAACTATATTGTTTTAAGCTTTGCTGTAATGTAATTAGCTCTGGAACAAGCAATTCTTCTATATGATGAATGACATCCCAGGGCAAGTTACATGTACAGCAGATGTGTTTTTAATCACATTTAATGATTTGGCAATGCACCATCCTTTTTGCAATAATCAACTTCAACCGACCTCTTCAGGTACAGTACATGATAGAAATTTAATGCTTGGCTGCACTGAAGGTTACACCAGAACTATACAGAGTATAACAAATTATAAACAGGAATACTCTAGACAGTTCATAAACTAAAAGACGTGCTGAAATGTGTTTGGAATGTCAAATAGAATTATGAAGACAATTAGAACAAACAACAGATAAGTTAGGATCTTGCAAGAAAATCTGGCTGGGGGCTGTATAGTTTAAGGTAACACTGAGCATTAACTTGTAAAATGGAAAAAGTTGTATAAAAAAAGTATGGTGTTTACATTAAATGTCATGTAATTCTGGCTATTTATAATGTCAAGTTAAAAGGAGTAGAAATATATCTGGGAAATAGATGGAATAAAATGATTTTTTTTACAACTTCAATAGGCAATTATATTTCATTTCCATTCAGTTTGGTACAGTTTAAAAATCCTCAAATTACTGTCTGATTTTTTTACCAGCCTACAGCTATAGTTGAAGAAGCATCTATGCAAGTGCTTTTAGTGATTAAAGTTTCTTGTTTTAAATGGGGGGACAGATGGATGGATACTTTGTTTTAAGACACATGTATGTCACAAAGAGGAAGAATCAAGGGCTTAACGGTTAAATACTGAGTATGTACATTATTAAAATTCCAATAGTATGTAATATTCAAATGGCTATGGCACTTACTGTTATTCATTTAAACAGGTGGGTTGACAGTTTGTAGTTCAGCGTTTTGAGAGTTAGTATATTACAAACTGGGGAAATCAAGGACCATCAAAAGGATGAACACAGAGAATGTACTGTACACCTCTTTTCATTTTTAATAATATCTAGTAATAAAGGCAATGTAATCTTTTCAGTGATTTTTAGGTGTACAATTTATATAAATTTTAGTGAACTTGAAGCAGTCGCAGCATGTTCCTGTGACCACGAGTCATGTTCTCTCCAGCAATTCAACCCCACCAGCTCGTGACTTGCTCCTACACAAAATTAAACAGGTTTAAATTTCTGTTACATCATTGAGGCAAGCTGCTTGTGTGTGTGCACGGGCTGACAAGCAATGATCACTCAGCCTAAGGTACAATGCATGCAATTCTGCTGTAAGCAAACAAGGGGAGAAGCACGTTTTGACTTCACAAACAGAAAGGAGGCTCATCTTTTACATACCTTGACAGAATGAAACAAAGAAAATAAAAAGGCTAAACTCACTGTATCCTGAAAGCATTTGTATAGCACCTGTGCAGTCTGGCAGCATATTATTGGCTGTCAGAAAAAGCTTGTGATATTTTGGGACTGTGAAACTGAAAAGTTGTCAAGGAAATCATGCGACTTGGCATCCTCTCCAGTTTCCAGTTGTGTAATTTGACATCCTCAGGTGACAAAAGCTCAGTAGCTGCAGTCGTCATGTTTGATATCCCACAGTCTACAAGTCATGTAATGTGATGCTGGCATTACCCTACTTGATGTTATTCTTTATAAAACAATGCACAGTAAACAAGCACAGTGTCCGATGTGTTTCCAAAACATGGATGGCTGTCCGAAACTGGGCATTAAACCCCCAATTCTGGAGTGAGTTTATACTCTGTGCATATGGACTGTGGTTTGTGGCTTTTTAAGGCCAGAGAATCAACTTTATTCACTTTTGTGATTTTTTTTTAGATTTGTATATTCTTGCAGCACAGAGTTAGATTAAAGAGGTCAGGGGTAGACACGTAGGTGGGCAGATGGATAGATGATTCCATACTGCAGCAGACTAAAATGTTTTGTCATATTCTTTGTTAAGTAGGAAAAGTATTTAATTATTACATATTATATCACATAGATCATTTGCGTGGAATAATAACCTGCTTCTAAAACCATTTTGAAAGCTGTATGTACAGCAGCAAACTGTAAGAAGGGCAGGGCAGTATGACATTAAACAGCACGCACCTGCCTTTAAAATCTACATGCTGTCATTGTCTACAGGAAGCCTGTAATTATGTGCTAATGGAAGTGCAGAACACATCAGGAAAGATACAATGCAGGCAGGGCCAGAGAAGGAACAGGTGAGTGTTGTTAAAATTAAAAAGCTGTTATTCATTCCTCAGTAAGCATCATAATATTGCTAACTCAATACCACACTATAAAGCCACCAGTTTACCCGTCAACCTCATTTAGTGAGACGTTGTTCTCCTTCACAATACATGACAATTCAGGAGTTTGGCCAGAAAATACAACAAGCAGTTACAAATGAACAATAGAATTGGGATTTACACAGCAACATTAATCACCTTGATGTGAAAACGTGGTGGGACTATGGGGAAAGAAAACAGAAATCTCTGACAGCCAAAGGTGCTTTTTTGAGGGGGCTTCCATCTATGCCAGCTCAGAAGTCAATTTTTTTATTCACTTCAATTTTTAGGAACTCTTCAAAGTTTCAACCCTCTTGATTATGTTATGTCTTAATAATAGTGGAAGAAAAAGAAAAAAATTATAAAAGCCAACAGCACGTGTGTGTACTGAAGTGCACAGAACTTTAAAGATATGGATGACTACAGGTTTCTGGAGTTTGCATGTTCTCCCCGTGTCTGTGTGGGTTTCCTCCCACAGTCCAAAGACATGAAGGTTAGGTGCATTGTCCCTAGTGTGTGCTTGGTGTGTGGGTATGTGTGTGTGTGCGCTGTGGTGGGCTGGCGCCCTGCCCAGGGTTTGTTTCCTGCTTTGCGCCCTGTGTTGGCTGGGATTAGCTCCAGCAGACCCTCGTGACCCTGCAGTTAGGATATAGCGGGTTGGATAATGGATGGATGGGTAGATAATACCCCAGTATAATTATTTGCATCAACCAATCAGCTTTAAAGTTAGCGGCTAATATCAAAGATCCGGAAATGTCTAGAAGATTTTAAAAATATTACCACAATGCAACTGTCATCTGTGTGGATAAATACAATTTGCTACAATGTCCACTTTTTGAGTTATATTTGTGTTTCCATTAAATAGGACAGGATGTGTCAATTGACTTACACAAAATGCTCATCAGTTTATCCAACCATCTGACCATCGGTAAGTCCATCCAGTCATCTATTTTTTTTAAGTTGATTAATCAAAGTGGAGGTTGATATATCAAAATGTTATGGGTTGTGGGGAAAAAGACTGCTCCCTGGAGGAAACCAGCCCAAACAATAAAGGCAAAGCAAAACCTAAACAAAAGAGTGAACCAAGGTCCAAATGCTGAAACAGCACTCACAGATATCATGCCTTTTTTTTCCTCTGTAGAACCACAAATAAATTAAACATCTCATCCTGAGAATTTATATATGTTATACGAGTATATACTGTATTCACTGTATGTTATTAATTGTTTTCACTGTTTTGTTGTCCCCCGATTATGTCAAGGCACACCATTTCACATTCTTACCATGCAAATTTGAATAGTGACAGATTTTTGGGGATTTTTTTTTTTAAATAATTTTCATGGATGAAAGTATCAGCCTCCTTTTTGTCATCCAAAAAGGCATTTTGTACACCTTTTCATATAATCCACACTTAATGTCCTGGGATACCTTTAAAAATGGCTGGAGGTAAAGAGCTGTCCTGGAACAATTCTAATGGAATTTGGGGAACAACAGAACCTGATGACATCAGATCCTCCATACATATACGATTCAAAAATAATAAGCACCCACTGCAAGATAGTTCACAGCACCAGGTGGGCACTAAACTATTATAAATAATAAGAGTCTTACAAGCTGCTTTTAATAATTTCGTCTTACAATGAGCACAACTACAACTACTATGGCAGTTTTCAAGAGGGCAGGGAAGTCTAACTTCAAGTACAATTCATGGCAGAGTTTCAGAATGCAAGGATTTATCCAGAGTCCCCAGGGAGTCAGGGTCTTGGTCATATCCTGCCGCTTCTTAACTCTGTAATACCACCATTCTGCTTTATTCACTTAAGAAAAATGCTCTGAAAATCCAATCACCCATTTAAAAAAAACACCCACATTAATTCATTGTAATAAAGCCAACAACAAGAACAGTCACGCTCAGCTCACCCCTGCCCAGCACCAGTAATGAGGCTAGCATTAATAGCACACTGCTCATGCTATCTGCATTTTGAACTTCAGCTGCAGGGCCCAGCTGTTTAAATGTAAACAGAAAAATCCCCCACCCCCAAAAAATGTATACAATAAAAGTCTTGTGCATCACCAGCCACATCCCTAAAAGTGCAATGTTAGGAATACAGCCAAAAAACTAAGAACCATCTAGCACAAGGAATTCATCAATAAATTACGATTTATTTTCTCAAGATTAATTGAATTTGTATCACAGGTTTAGACGCAGAACAAATACTGAGGACCAGGGGAGCCAAGGTTTGGTAGTGAACATGTGCGGCACAGACAATAGCAAATCCTTTAACAATCTTCTGTACATGCCAGCTATTGTGATCATAAGGGTAAATGACAGCTTCAAAACATATACAGTATACTGTACATTTTCACTAAAAAGGGACCAAGCAAGGAAAGGGAATAATCAAATTTCAAATTGACAAAGTGTTGCCAGTCTGCCACAGGGTCTGTTTGACAATAAAATGATACCAGCTAACATTTTCTTCTACAAAAACACTAAACTGTACCATCTTTTGCCAGCATGCCTCCTGACTCTACCCTTTATAGCCTCTGGTCCAGATTGGCTACTTGTGCTTAATATGACTTTTTTTTTTTTTAAACTTATAAATGCACTAAAAAGCAAAAAAGTACATTTTTCTTGAACCACAATTATTGTGGTTATATGGAACTAAATAAAATCGTGGGGTACACATAAATTAATTGATTCAAACAATTTTTGAAACTTATTTAACATGGTAGGGAATTACAATGTTGTTGTTTTTTTATATTAAATGATGAAAGTAGCTATTCTATTAACTGACTGAATAAATTCGTTTATGTGCACCTCACAATTTTATTTAGTCACATATAACCACGAAAATTGCGGTTCAAGAAAAATGTATTTTTTGGTTTTTAGTGCATTTATAACTAAAGTAAATAAAAT